>NC_084976.1:12589168-12889168 GCF_963691925.1 Scomber scombrus | reverse complement strand
TTTCCTGCTTGTAATTATCATTATGATTTTGCGCCTCTTCAGTTGGTTTGTTTTGCTGTTTTGACTGGATTGGACTCAGTCACTGCCTGCTGCATCTTGGTGTGCTGTGTTAATTGTTTCCCACCCTGTCTCCTCCACATTCTCCCCCAATCCTCTGCCTTCATTCCTTCCCTGCTATTCCTTTTTTTATCTCTTCTTTACCCAACTTTCTTTCCTCAATCCATGTCTTTGGGTGCACCTGATTCTCTCCGCCTATCACTGCCAAACCTCTCTTTCATCCCTCACTCCCTCCCCTTTCACAGTAGTCTGAACAGCGTTAACAGTAGTGACTCCAGGGGATCCAGCGGCTCTCACTCTCATTCTCCTTCCTCCTCTTCTTCCTCCTCTACCTCACACCACCTCTTCCACCACCATCAACCCCGCCATCGGTACCGTAGCTCCACGCTTCCCCAGCAGGCCCCGGCTCGCCTCTCTAGCATCTCCTCGCACGACTCGGGCTTCATTTCTTCATCGCACGACCAATACACATCGTCCAAGTCATCGTCACCTATGCCAGCTGAAACAAAGGTAAGAAAAACTCTCAACTACTTAGATACTTAAGTATGTGCGCATGGTTGAGACGAGACTATAAAACCACATATGCAGTATGATTTACAAGTCATTGTAGTGATAGACAGAGAAAACCCCTCATCAGCAATCCACACAACTCTTCTCTCACACATCACCCAAACCACTGTGAGAGGCAGTTGGCTGGCAGGGCTAAGTTTATGTGATCATGGTGAAGTCATTTCACTGCTATTATTATAGTATAACTGCTCAGGAAATTAGTCTGCTTCCATTCTGGCCCAGGGCAAAACAGGTCAGCCTCATCCTGCTATTAAAGAGTCGACCGCTGTGACAGACTGTGGTTTGGTTCGACTTGCAGAGGCTTGTGTGTTGTATTTTCATGAAATGCATCAAAGTAAAATAACATGTTAAAAAAGACAACAGTGTGTTTTACTGGCAGTCAAGAGTGTGTCTCTATCAACAAGTCTCATTCTGTCACTTTTATCTAACAATCTGACACGGGGGTTGAGATAATCATCAGTGAGATAGTCCAGGGGGTTGTCTGCTTGAGGTTTGCGGTTTGACATCAACCATGAGAGCGGCTGCACTAGTTTTTTTGATGTTTTGTTAGCACGCCAGCAACCAGAGTTCCCCTGTCCAGAAAACACTGGTGTCGTCAGATTTCCAAGTTTTTATGATGCAGTGAAGGTGGTTTGGCAAGTGAATATCTGACCCATTTACAGCACCGTCCCAAGAATCAGCCTTCTCATGGCCTTATTCTTGGTGTAGTTACAGTAGTTACTGTTTGAAAGAAGAAGACATTGCAAAACAGGACTCTTTAACCCAGGGCCAAACTACTAATATACCATTTTAAATATCAATTGATGAGGATACTTTCTAGTCATTCCACACAGTACAGAGATGTGTCTATGCTTCCTTTTAACAAAGCTCCAACACCTCTAATGTAACACTGCTGACAATTAATACTGGTATGACTCCCAGTGAACCTTCTATACAGCTTCTATAGTCACTTGGCTGTATTCCTGACTAACTGCTGAGAACTGTGGAAAAGTTGCTTCTGCTCTCTAACAAACTGCTTCTCTCTGCTTCTCTCTGTCTTACCTGCTGAAATGTCTGTGTTTGCACATTTTCCCCTCTGTACTTCTCTATCTCTCCCTCTCCCTCTCTCTCTCGCTCCCTCTCTCTCTCTCTCTCCTTCTGGTCTCATCCCACTGCCTGCTTTCTTGCGTGCTGCTGCTGCTGCCCTCGCTGTCCCAGCCTTGTCCCAGTTCCAGATCCTCTGAGGTGTCAGAGACTGGGCAGCTTCACAGTGACTGCAGCAGTGACCCCCCCTCTCTATCTGCTGCTGCTGTTGCTGCACCTCAGCACACTACTGACAAGGTGAAACACACTCATCCACAATCAACGCTTCACCTCTTCCTAATAAATGTTTGTATTGCATACTTAACTTCATACTTGGCTGTACAGTGACTTTCGTTTTTCCACACTGACAATAAAACACTGACGAGCTGAAGGAACGGCAGTGTATGACAGTCAAGGACAGCTCTGAACCGGCGCCTCCATCAATTTTTCATGCTCATTTAGTTTAATGTATTTAATTTGCTTTGTTTTTATGTGATGAATCGCTTATCATTTTTGTGTTCCATTTGAGTGGTTTGTCCCAAGTGTTACAGTCTTTTGCATTTTGATTTTGCACTATTATTTCATTTCAGTAATTTATCCCATTGTGTTGTTTGTTTTTCCTTTCTTTTTGTGTCTGCCTGTTATCATTCCTCCTCCCACTGACACACACATATCCAGTTGTCCAATGGTTTTGACCACTACAGTCCAGCCAACTCCCCCTACCTGCATAGCAACGGGGGGAGTTTGGGGTCCAGCTCCGGCACTGCCTTCCCCTTCTTCCCTCCGTCCTCTTCATCCTCCACCTCCACCTCCTGCCCCACTCGTTCATGGTCACGTCCCGCCTCAGCACTGCTGCCAGACTTCCCTCACTGCAGCATGATGGGCTCACCCATGGTGCCTTCATCCCAAGTCCCCACCTGGAAGGTTTGTTTGTCATCTTCATCTCGATGACCATCTTATCCCTCCTCCTCACCAACAGTTGGTTCAACATGCGAGATACTCTTGATTAGTGTGTAAAATATACTTTTAGCTCATTAGTTTGTTTCTTTTATACTCCAGTAACATCTGCAGACCTAAAAACCAAGAGGTGAACTGAATCAGGAGATTCCATCATCAGAAGCACATCATTGAGAAATATAAATGTGAAGTATAAGTACAAAAACACTGACATGTCATTCTTTATAGGACTGGGCAAAGCCAGGGCCTTATGACCAGCCCATGGTCAACACACTGAGGAGGAAGAAAGACAAGGAGACTCCAGCTACAGTGGACAGTAATGGTAGTATGAGCAGTGACAGCAACCCTGCGTCCATCTCAACCTCAGTACCAGCTCCAGCTGCGCTACAAACACAGAGCCCAGTGGAAGAGAGGAACAGGACTGTGGCTGCACCTCCCAAGGTCAGTTTTAGTCAGCATCTCCTACTGTCCCTCTGCTTTTTCTTCAGCAGGTCTCACAATAACACAGATTCTGGTTAATGACTCTTGTTGTAGATCAAGCTTTGAGGCAGGCATTCATTCATTGTTTGGTTGTTTTTGTCATTCAGAATTCTTAATTTATTTTTAGCACATGTTCACTTTTTTGTTGTTCTTCTCTGCTGACTTTATTTCTATCTCTGTATCAGTATTTTTATACTTTCCATGTACACTCAATACTAGTAATTATTATAACAGCAACCTGTGAGAAGTGTGCGTGACTAACTGGTCTCCATTAAAGGGGGTCCATATGGATGCAGACATTCTTTCCACTGTCAGCTTTATGCTATAAAATTTTAGTACTGCAGCTGTTGCAAATTCCTATAAAAATGTTTAGCGACTCAATTACGTCATTATTCTACATAGACTGGATGAGGTATATTAACATAGGCCAGTCTACATGTTAGGCCATTTACAGTGTGTTGTTTAAGTTTCAGGTGACCTTAAATTCAACTTCCAGCAGGCCAGTGTTTTTTTCAGACCACATGATTGAGCCTCTCACCGCTAATGTTCCTACTTAATGACTTTAACAAGTTGTACCTAATGATTTTAATGACTTAATGAATTGTATCTAGCTGTATTCAGACAGTCAGACTCTCAGACTCTTAGACTAAATCTTTTTATTTTCATTGGTTGATTGCTCCAGGCTGGTGGAATTGAGGTTCATGAGGAATTGGCCCTGGCCTTATCCAGAGGTCTAGAGCTCGACACTCAGAGGTCCAGTAGAGACTCCATCCAGTGCTCCAGTGGCTACAGCACTCAGACCAACACACCCTGCTGCTCTGAAGACACTATACCTTCACAAGGTAACAAACTTTTTGTAAATCAGATGATCACCAGTGCAAACTGTTTTGTTATGTCTCAGTGTGTCGTCACACTGACCTCTCTGTTTTTCTGTGTGTTGCTTCCAGTATCGGACTACGACTATTTCTCAATGGCTGGGGACCAGGAGCCTGAGCAGCAGCAGTCTGACTTTGACAAGTCTTCCACCATCCCCAGAAACAGTGACATCGGCCAGTCGTACCGACGCATGTTCCAGACCAAACGGCCAGCCTCCACAGCCGGCCTGCCGAGCACGCAGGCTCCCTACCTTGGACAGGGGGCCTACTCATCAGGACCCTACCCCTCCACACCTGTCCACACCGGAGCTTATCCCTCCACACCTATCCACACGGGGGCTTATCCATCCACCCCTACAGGTACAGATTGTAGTTATAGTGCACAGATGTAGAATTATTTTTTAAGTTTTCATGTTTGAGTCTGTATGTGGATTATTGTTGTAAGGCATCATGTTTAATGTAAGTAATTCTACTTTAAACACACTTACATAAATGTATAATTTAATACCTTATCAGAATAGTTTTGTGTTTGCTTGTGCCTGTTTCTCTTTTTACATTTCCTTTTTGTTGTACTGTTCTTGTTAAGGGTGTGGCTGAAAGGTGTGTTATTTCTAATTGATTAATCATTTTTGTTTTATAATTACAGGCTCCTCTTGCTCAGGTCAGGGATTTTATTCTGGATCTAGTTCTCATAATGCCTCTGGCTATTATTCTACAGGCCATGGTCCAGTTATCGTCACCCCTGGGGTTGCCACAATCCGTCGCACTCCCTCTTCAAAACCCTCTGCTCGCCGCGCAGGCTCAGTTGTTAGTACTGGCCCCATCCCTATTCGTACGCCCGTCATTCCAGTAAAAATCCCCACAGTGCCCAACATGTCAGGAGCAGTTAATGGCAGCAGGAGTGCAGAGGAAATGAGAGGTGGAGGAGAAGAGAGTCCAGATTCTCCGACGTTGGCAGGAGGAGAGGATGCTGGTGCACTGCCTATGATGTCTTGGAGTGGTCAGGCCACGACCAACCCTCCCACCATCCCATCGCCCAATCAGCTGACCCAACAGCACCTTCAGAGTGAGATGGGAGAAGACGAGGCAGGAGAAGTTGGAGATGGCAACATGCTGGTAGCTATCCGCAAGGGGGTCAAGCTCAAGAGAACCCTCACCAACGATCGCTCTGCACCACGCATTGCATGATGACAACAACACAACACGCAGACGAGAGTCATAAGAGACGTGAGCTCATGGCACAGGCATGAGGCCCCCCCTTCATTGTGTTTGCAAATGGGGTCAGAGGCTTTAGAAAAATGTGATTTACAGAATCATATGGCTTCTTTGTTTATACAAGAAGTCTATTTCATCTATTTTACACAGATCTCATTCTGTGAATTTTCACCTGTGAGAATGCCTTACTACACAAGCCCTCTGTAATGATCCAGAGAGGGAAATATATTCTATTGCTCAGGTGTTGGGTGCCAACCAAGTATTTAAGCACTAAGATCACATCTCCTTATTTGGTTTGTGATGCCTCAAAAATGATGTAAAGGTAGTAAAAAGATTTGTTTGGAGCCAAAGTGGATCATAGTTCCCACTTCTGGTATATCCTTATATGGTAATTTGAGTAAACAAGATAGGACCTGATTTCTTGCATAGGTCCTAGAATAAAGGATTTCAGCACTAAAAAAGTTTCACAAATCTGAGTCCTCATCTGTGTAATTAAAGTGTACAACATAAGGAAATCTTTTTGTTAATAAATAACAAGAGAAGGAAAGAGCAGGTTTATAGAACAGTATGTTCATTTCTTTAAGAGGACAGTAAAGACGTATCCAGTATTCCCCTTTAAGCAGGAGGACAGTATGTATGCCTCCTCTAAGTGTAGAATAAACACTGTGTATTATATGTTTAAAAACGCATAGTACCATTGTGGGACAACTAAACATTTAAACTGCTGAGTGACTCTACGGGAGCAAGTACGACACAGCACCAAGAGAGCAATACTCAGGTACACTTGGAGGTAATGGCTCAGCTGGTCAGCTTTAGTTTGCACCATTTGGCTTCCCTCCAACTGAACTGACTGCTTACTCGGAGGGACGCCTTAACAGCTGCAAACTACTGCTGTGTTGTCAAAGCTGTCTTCCATCCATAATACTCAAATACATAGTACTTGAGTTGTCCCTATGTCACTATGGACAGGAGTATGAATAATAAAGAGAGCTTCTGTAAAAGCAAATGGACTGACAATGTGTTGCAGCCCGAGGTTCATCTAAGAAGACTAAAGCCTCACATGGGTGATGCCATCATATAAAGAGACACTATATCTTAGGTTCTTTTTTGTGTTAACTCTTGTAGTATTTACGTGATTTGTAAATCATTTTGCACATCTCTTCATCTGAGAAGTGTGTCGTTGTTTCTCACACTCTGTATCTACCTGTATTTCCACCTCCACAGTGCCAGAATCATTCAACTTCACTCCTTTAACCAGAATGCTTATTTAGTTTCATTTAATAATCAATGTTGAATTTGGAAACCACTCACCTGGTTTTATTTTTGATAATTTTTTCCATTATGAATCTCACTTCATCTGTAACATGTACATGTAGAGCTTCGTAGAGCTACTCAGTGATCTATGTTGATAAGGTAGCCATTACGTTATATAAGCTCCTTATTTTTTGTAGCTTGTATGTGCCATCTTGCAACCTGTTGCGCATTGATTGCTTATAACACTACTAATAAATGTTAGAGTACACATGTGCCATGTTAAAACTCCACCTTAATTCAAATTTATATATATTAGAAAAACATTTTATAGAAGATAATAAGGCAAAATATTTTTTGATGTTTTGAACGTTGTGAGTTATCCGCAGTAATTGGTGATGCCAAACTGTTTTTATTTGTCTGGTTGCTGTTATTATTGAGCTTTTCGGTTGTCTTCTAGCATGTATGTCCACCTTTTTTGATTACTTCAGTTTCTACATCTGTCATCTGAAGTCATTTTAGCTCTAATTTTGGTGTTTTATATTTAGCATCAAAGGCGACAAGGAAACAAATCCGATATATAAAGCTTTGTAACCCTAAAAACTAAGAAACCACATAAAAACCCTCTGTATTATGTAAGAAATACGTCATTATAGGTAGGTATAGGCTTTTTTTATTTTACAGGACAAAAAGATGTTTCAGATATGAGGCTTTTCCTCACACTGCAGCATTGTAAGACTATAGGCTATAAGAAATTTGTATTACTTAGGGATAGTCTGTATTTTAATTTGCATTTCAGTTCAAGCACTGTGAGACCATGGCTACTACAAGATTTATCAAACTGTAAATATTATTTAGCTGTACAAGTTAGTCCAGGAACTCACACATTTAATTTATTTTCTTTCTCAGTCTTTAAATCTTTTTCTTTCTCAACCTATCTCTATTTTTATACTTATATAAAATATCAGAGTCATAGAGTTGTTGTTGTTGTTTTTTTGTTTTTGTTTATCCACACATGATAATTTGTTGTAAATCAGATTTTAAGCATCACTGAATTGTTCTTGGCTGTATTTTTATGATTCATTTAAGTCCCTTATTTCACTCACATGTGCAAAAACTGCATTTTAACGGTGCTGTCTGATTTAAAAGTGGCACGCAGCTACACTGAAGTGTGTTTGTTTGACCTCCAACAGAAGCTCACATGTTTTTGCTTCTTCACGGAGAAATTTGCATCAGTATTATGAGTTCAGTTGAGATAGAATGTTTTCTTCAGATGTCAAATACTAAAAATTCTTTGGCAAACTGAGGACATTTGCCGGAACATAACGCAACATGCTACATTTGAGCTGTTCCCTGAGTGTGATCTGTGTTAAAAAGTTAAACTGTACTTACTGATTGATTTGAGGTAAAATTAATTGTAAGTAAACAGCTGATCTGGTAGGCATCTGTCTTATAAAATTTAAACAAATGACACGATGGCCATAATGTCTGGCCTAATCTGATCTGAATTTCCCAAAAACATCTTAGCATGTGAATCCAGTTTGTGCTTTCATACATAATGTATCATCTCTGTGCCAGACTTAATCTGATGAACAGGGGATGCACCACAACCCTCTGACAAATCAGATACCCCCGTACTGTTATATTTCAACACAGTAAGAATATTATTGCTTATATACTGTGGAAAACAGCATTAAATTCACCAGATCATTGATGATGTTAATGTTTGGGATTTTTTGGCCACCCACTTGTCTTAAATGTGTATTATCAACTTGTAATTTCCATATTTAAATTGCTAGCATAGTAAATATATATTATATCAGAGTTGCCAAATGTCAGTATATCCTATGAATAAGAAGTTTATAGTTTGTGAGGGTTTGAAAGTGTGGTTAAAGCTGGTTTTTAGTTTAGTTTTAGTTTATGTCCCCCCCTCTGAGAGAGTTGACCTCTCTGTGTGTCCCTGTACAGTTCAACAGGATATGATGCAGTTCGTGTCAGAAAGTGAAAGGTTGTTATTTTCTGTGTAATGACAGCTTTAGCAATACAATAAAAATATAAATTTTGCTTCGGCTCGCTGGCCTCTTGATTGTGCAAGTGTGTATCCTCTGTGTGCATCAAGACCTCCTTCTTGCTACAATGCTTGTTTTGTTTTCCTGAGGGTTTCATTCTGCTGGCCTAAATTTCACATTCATTGCAGAATGTCTTGCTGACTTTACTGGAATATTTTATCTGAAATTTGTCTTGTCTTTCACATACATAACACAATAAACATTTAACAAAACATATACTACAGACATATTTACATATTACATCTGCCATGATGGACAATAATGGTCCTGATTGATGAACTCACAGTAATGACCAGGAACAAAACTATGACAGTAAAGCTTTCATTTGCAATTTCAGTATCTTTTTTTATTCGGCTCATATTGTTTATCTCAAGAACCCTTGAACTCAGTACAGAGTCATTGAATCCGCCTTATAAACAGATAATGTGTTTGCTTTTACCACCAGGGGTCGCTCTTGCCCGAGCTTTTCCAAACACTTCTATCCTGGTTTATAGCTTTTACTGAAATAATGCATCACTTCCCATCCTTAGAGGCCTTGAAGCGCTGGTTTAATCAATGAAAGTACAACCAAAATAATAAATCTCCCACTCTGTAGCCGAAACCCGCGACATAAAAACACGAAAGAAGCATTAAATCACAGGTTTTAAACAAACATTTTCCTCCTGTGCCTCACATGAGGCTTCCTCCTCCTCCAAACAAAAAACTTCCAAATGGTGTCATATTTTCTGTGGGTGTGGACTGTAGTCTGGGTGAAGGGGAAGGAATGAATACAACAGACACTCCTTTCACACTGGGGAGTACTTATATAGGCTACTCCTTTATACTGCACAATTATTTTTATTTATTTTTTACAGAAAATGACCCTTAAATAATAGCTTATCTCACTTTATGAGCATTGGCACCTCATGGCATCATCACTCATATTTCAGTTATAGCAAGTTTATCAACACCAGCGATGAGGATTTCAGTGCACAGTGTGGTTTTCGTTATGCCAAACGCAAAAGACGATGTATGAATAGGCTACAACAGGCTATATGTGCTGGATGTGCGTACGTCTGTCGGTGCCGTCAGCGTTACGTACGGAGGAAAGCAGCTCTGCTATTGGAAAATATTTTCGGGCTGTGCTGGCCCTCCCATCCGCCTCACACCATCCTGCCAGCCAGAGGTTACACCAGCTTACAGACTTACGGTTGCAAAAATGTGATTTTGCGCAAATAGGCTATACAGCCGATGAGGTGTTTGAGGTTTTGAGCGTCTATCTACAAAAATCGCATAAATAAGAGACGTATGCCTCGCAGCAGCTTGTGTATTTTCAAGGTTTCCTCTGGAGGTTGTTGGACGGGACAGCGGAGCATCGACTGAGGTGCGTCCGATAAGACAAGTTGCAGTTTGATTTTGGACATTTCCTACTTCATCCTTCCCCGTAGGATGAAGGCTCGAGTCAGTATGTTCGTAAATAATGTGTAATTGTTATTGTCAGGCTCGCGTTTTGCCCTCAAATAACCCGGGTTATCTACAGATGGAGGATGTGTTTACGGTGTTTGCATGCGACCACTGCAGGGATCGTTTACAATAATTGCAAAAATGATGTGATTATGTCATGTATGTCATGTGTTCACAAATGTAGGTTTAAAATGGTGATAACTAGACATTACCGTCCTCCGCTGTTGTCCTCCAGGTTTCCAGCGCATCGCTCTACCCCCTCCTATCCCAGAGATGCTGTCCAGTCTGCGGACAGTTCTGCGGCCCGCTCTCTCTCTCAGAGCCGGGACCGGGCTAACCAGAGCCGGACTCAGCAACCACCAAACACCCGCGCTGGCATCCCCCGGCCCCCGACTCGCCTCAGAGCCGCCTCTCTTCATGCTGGTGCAGCGGTGTAACCTGGGCACACACCCGCTGAAGGAGCCCGTGGAGCCTCTCAACTCACCCCGGGGGGCCAAGGAATTTATTTATAGCCTTCATCCGACTGAGCGTACCTGTCTGCTGCGGGAGCTGCACAAGTTCGAGTCCATAGCCATTGCTCAAGGTAGGTGATGTGCAAGAGTACAAGGAGCAGTAACATTTGAAGTTGGTCAGCACATCACATCACATCACATCACTGTGTGGGCACTGAAAGAGAAAACTGTTTGGCCATTTTTTTCATTATAAATTGATTTGACCTGCAATTTTGGATTGACATGAACGTTGTGCATTTAATTCTGCATATAAATCATGTCATTAATATATTGAACAACATAGAGAATCATCACAAAGAGCTTAATTGGAAAATGCTCAATTGAAATCATTTATAATGATGATTACAATGGTTTATGCATCATAGCAGGTCATATTTAGCCCTATTACTCACCACTGCATCACAAGATACAATATGACAAGCTGTTAACCCTGGGGTTATAAAATCTTATATCAGACTAATTATCAATGACAGAGGCTGCATGTGTTGTTCCAAGCTACAGCATCAGAGCTTTGAAAAGATGAACAAACTTTTATGTCTCTAAGTGTAACGTCTACCTAAGAGACACAGTTGGAAGGATCCTGTTAAAGCCTAATTTTACTATAAACATCATAGTTCCACTGTGAGGGACAGCTAACCCCCAAGTGCTGTTTTGCCACTGACCCTGACCTCTGACCTCCATGTGTGCATCCATCAGCAGGGATCAATAAAATAACATTACTGTAGCTGTTATTTCCACTTCTATCGTCCAATATTTCTGACAAAAACTGTTCAAAAGATGCTCGGGTAGGTTCCAGCCACCGAGATGCTGAAAAAGAATAAATCCGTAATAAACAAGAGTGAATATTGGAATGAAATAACTACCTGCTGAAGTTATTCGAGCACCCAGTAGATACAAGTTTATTGTAGGTTAATTTTGGTTCTTCTATTTTTTTTTAAAAAAATTTTGGGGAGAGTTGAATAACATAGTTGGTTATATTCATATTAATATTTACAGTTTAATTTAGAGGCCTGTTTTGGCATTCCTGTACTATAAACCCATCATGTTATAGTTAAAAAGACTGAGTGTGTGAACACATATACTGTAATTTTGGCATTATTTCTGCTACAACATCTAATCTGATCTTTAAGTTACTCTCGTAAAAAGTTTGAGTGCATTCATGAGCTGAATCAAAGAATTAAATTACGGGAGTATGAGAGCATGGTAGATGTTCCACATTTGGAAAGAGATAAAGAGAGAGAGAGAGAGAGAGAAATGGGTCGATCAATATCGAGGCATACGAGAGAACAGGGAGAGAGTGGGGAAGAAGATGAGTGATGGTGATGAAGAGGCTTTACAGCATATGAGGCCCTCTGGGAATACGCTGCTGTGAACTCTTCTCACCCGTAATATTCCTCTTTAGCAGTCAAGAGCAAAGACTATGCTATACTTAAAAATAGATTCACATAATTTATTACAAATTGATTTGTATGAACACTAGAAGAAAATGCTATTTCAAGCCATAAAAAAAACAAATCTCAACTGAAAATTTAATCAATGCTCTTTTATTGTGTCATAAAAATATTGATATAGAAATCAGATCCAGTGAGATCTGATCTAGGACTGCAGATAGAAGATGAAGCACTGTTGATTTCTTCCTGCGTTGCTGTGGGGAAGTTTACAGTGGAGCCTTGTTTACTCTTGTGTCTCATGATAGCTACATCTTTCCCATCTTGTGGGACTTGCTGCGGGGGAAGCTCCAAATATTTCCTGCTTCAGAAAAGCTGAGTCAAAGTGAAAATAGTCTCTTTTATTTTATGTATCTCATTCCACTTTCACTGTGCACCAAGCTGCTGTAAAAGCATGTAGCAATAGAGTGCTGAATGTTAAACATGTATGCATCTGTTGCTATGAATAGTGACGTGTTCGAACTGTTTCTTCTCAGGCTGTGAGTAACAAGTAACAAGTACGTGAATAAATCACAGCACAGATTGACAGTGTTAATATACGCATGCTTCTGACACTGTGGCTCTAAATGTTTAATCTGTAGATCAAATGCTGAATCTAAAAGGTCAGAGCAGATTTCAACCTGTCATCTTATCAGAGGAGGTTTTTGTCGGAAAACTCCATCTGATGCATCAAAAATGTAAATATAATGCCATAGCAGTCAGTCGCCTCTCTCCATGTACGCTATGACAGGCCAGTTCGATTTCTGCTGACAGATAACTTGATGATACTTAAGTTTGACAGTGTCGTCTAACCGTGACTTTGGTCATTAGATGAGCAGGTAAACATCAGTGCAGTTTCATTGACAAGATCTTCACATGTTTCATTTTTGCAGCTTTGATGATTATTACTTAAGCAGATTAGACATGCTATTTTCTAGGAACCACATTTTCTGCCTGAGTGCCCAGAGGAAATTACTTTATTGAAAAAAACCCAGAGTTTGTACGATTACCTGATTTGATACACCGCTGTCGTCTTTATTGCCGTTCTCTATCTTGACTCAGGGGAATTGACACAGAAATGGTTTCATGATGGAGACCAGCTGACCCATCTTCACCGTGAGATGTCTCATGCTCACGGCTGCTAATAGCACATCATTATTTTCCTGTCGGATGTGACTTGACTGCATCCTGACCACAGGCTACGAGCCTTTCTCTGTGTGCCACAAATACCCTGCAATATCAACACTGAGCAAACAGCGCTAAATCCCACATAAGCCTCATGATGGATGTTTTATACAGCACTGAGGCTGCTAAATGAAAGGTGTTGCACTTATCTTGGACCACAGTGGTCTTGGGCTTAATGGCTGGAGAACCATGGTTAAATAATAATGTGATCATTAAAAATTTAACAGCAATGTTGTTTCATGTTTTGGTATTTTACTTGCACAATTGATGTGATTGTTGCAGAATACCATTAAATAATAATCATTAAAGCTTCCTTTGAATTCAAAACCACCATGAATGACTCAGCTGACAATGAGAGAATAATGTGAGCGAGTGTATAAAGGTGACTATACATAGAGGACGGCTAATTTCCTCTGCTCTCACCTATGGGGCCTGCCTGGCTAGAGCTTACTGACATTGTCACCTTCATGCTATAAAAACCTTCAGGGATTCTCTTACCAACTGTATATGCAGGCTGCAGAGAAGCTGAATCAGTGATTGCTGGACTGGTCGACTCACTCTCTCACTGACTTGCTGACGGAGAGATTGACCTTTTTTGACAGGCTTATCAACCTCCATCATTAATAACCTCCCTATAGCCCGCAGGACGCTTGAAGCAGAACCCTTATTTTCTTGTTGTTTATATGCAGGTTGGTTGAGCGGTGAAGATGCTGGCTGAATCTCACTCACAATATCCGAGCGCAGGGAGGGTCCTCTAGTTTAATAGAGTGTACTGCAGTATTTGCACGCTGGTCTTGTTTACTGAAGGCACCACCTTCATTCCAGTCTGTGCTCTGAAATGTTGGTTTTACACTTTATAAAGTTGAGGGGAACTGCAGTGTTAGGAGATGATTCACTGAAGGTTAATTACTACCAGTGACCCATTTCAAAGGACACATCTTCATCTGACTCATTGTTGATATTAAAATATTGATTAGTGAAACTTTAAGCTAGTAGAGACATAAAGATGAGTCATCAAGCACTCTTTGTGGATCAGAGAGTAGATCTGGGAATATTTTGCTAACATTACCACCTTTTCCAAAATTAAAACATCACTCACCATTCATGATACTTAATCTGAGATTAATTTTACTTTTAAAATGTTATGTTCTAATGTCAAACAAATGTCTCCATGTATTTTTTATGGTGGCTGAAACTACTTGCATGCTGCTTAATGAAGCATGCATCTTATTTCAAGTCACTAATCACAGTATCGTGGTGCAATACATTTTTATTTAGATTTTCTGGTGAAATAATGTAATGTTGCCAAACCCATCTTACATCAGTGAAATGTAAGAGTGGACAGCTGTTTCCTTGACTTCCTTCTTTCCTTTTGTTGTACATTTTTGCATGGTTTTTTCTTGTTGACAAGTTAGAAAATGTTTTAAAAGACATATTTATTGCGCATTTTAGGGGCAGAGGGTTTTCTCTCAAGGACTGGTAGAAGTTTGATGAGAAAGGAGCAGTTTTTCATGAAGGTCACACATGAATGGCAGGAATTGAGGCTGCTCTCTCTTATATCAGTGCATCCCATTCTCATAGAAGTGAGAGAAGAGAAGTTTGAAAGCAAGCAGGGAAGAAGACAGAGGTGAAGTGCGAACACAGACACTCAGGGCAGTTGAAGACAAAGAGATTTGGATGTGAGCAGTTAACAGACAGGAAGGGTTGAAGGGGAGAGAAGTCAGAACAATGAGGGAGCTGCACTGTAATAACCAGGGAATGTACAAGGTGACTCAGACTTACTTAACAAGAACGCTGATACAAATTGTATTGCTCTGGGACAGAGACGGCGAACAAAAGTTAACATTGAGAGGTGTTTCAAAGACATGAAATTAAGATCCTGCACGACAAATATTGCAATTTTTTTTAATGAAGTTGAATTTTTTCTGATTGATAAGAAAGTCTTCATGGCCATATTGAAGAATAAAACATATCTAGATTAACCTTTTTTCACAATGGTGACCACCACAGTTAAAGTGTGGCTCTTAATGAGTTCCCATTGTCATATTTGAGTTCTCACTAATTGCACTGTCAGAGACCAGGCATTAATGCTTCACTTCAGTGATTATTACACAGTCCTTTCAGGGTGACAAAATGTCTGGTTGAGGAAAAAATTTAAAATTTGAAATAACTAAACATATAACTGGGACTGGAGTATTCATTTTAAATGAGCTGAAAAATGAGAAACGATTAATGGTTAAGTCGAGCAAAATGAGAGAATGCTCTGATTATTATGTGAGTCTCGCTGTGGGTGTTTAATAATGAAAGTGAAAATAAAGAAGCTAAACTAATAACAACTCATAACATTCTGCAAAAACCACTGCTGAAAAAGTTCTTAATGAGTCTGTATTATCAAGAATAAGTGCTGATGTATGTACATAATATACTGTATTTGTGTGCTGGAAAACCCATTTTGCATACCTCTGCGTATGTAAAAGTAATTATGTTCACTTTATAAAAACTCAGCACTCACATTCATGTAAATTGGGGTTAATGTACAGAGAAGGAAGCAAATATTTGGAGTGGGCATGGAGGAGAGATGCATCAGATATACTAATAAACATCCAGAAATCCTTCTCTTTCATCTGGACCTCTGTGATCATCAGCGTTCAGTCATCCGCTATACTAACATGGCTTTCATGCTGCCTGCTGGTGATGTGGGAGAAGACTGGATAGAGGCAATTTCCCATCATGGCTCAGTGGATGAAGAGGCACTGTAGAGGCTGGAGAGTATTAACTGAAGATGTAAAAGAGGGGAGAGGGCAGCATAGGAAGGGAGACGTCTAAATGAATTTGTTGCACTTTCCTACCCATATTATATTGGTCTGAAAGGGTTTTTCTGAATCTCTTCTTGAACTATGAATGCTTCAGATTCAGTCTGCACTCTTGAAGCTTCACGTTAATCTGATTCAAAGGTAGACTTATATTCTAAATATTTTATATCCTCAACATATTGCTCTCACGGTGCTTGATGATATTTTATTCCACCTTTTGTGTTGAAAGGAGAAGCCGTAACCTCTGACAGGCGTTCCAATTATAGCTTCCTCTCAAGGAACAGGACAGCACCTTTTCATTTCTCCTTCCTGCATCAGCTCATACACTATTATTGTCATGCTAATTCACACACATAATGGTGTGAATTAGCATGGTTATAATTAACCTGCTGTGACCCACACAAATACAAAGTGACTCACATCAATCTCCTTAAAACAAAGTAGACACATCAGCAATACTGAACATTGCAGGTCACTGTCATAAAGTAATTTGCATTCAGAAAAGACACCATTCATCACAGAGAGTGTGTGTGTTTATTGAGTGCAGTTCACTGCCAACAACGGAGTTGCCGTGATTGGTGACTAATCAGTGTCAGTGTGCCAAGTAGATTCAATGCAGTTCTTCACTGTGCACTTTTCTAAATTGCAGTGTCGAGCTTACAGTTTTTGTGTTTTTTTTACCCCCAAAATGAGGTGATATCTGTCACCAATTGATGAAAGAAACACAAGCAGGGTGGTGAATGCTGACACAACTGGCACATTTTCAGAATAATCACTTATTTGAAATCACATGGATTATTGAGATTTGAATACTTGAAATACCTTTTTGACAGAAACATTCCACCACTCATTTTTGAGAGCTCTGGGCTGTGTTTGTCAAACTAGTATTTTTAAGGTCAATAATGGACCTTAAAATGTAATGTTTTTAGACATTTCACAAGCAAGTGTGACCATGACCCTGAAGTTGAGGACCACTGTAGTGTTTTTGTTTGAAGAGAAAAGGTCAGTTACGTCATTATTGGTGCAAAAAAATAGAAATCTTTTCAGCAGTAAAGTTGTTTTTCCCTAGCTGGAGTCTTTGTGAGGGAACAAATCAAGGCCAAGTTTAAAAAACAAAAAATATAATAAATAGAGATCTGTCTGTAAGATTGTCTGCCAATTGCCAATCTGGCACCAATTACAATAATATAATTCATAGGATATGAAAGTGACAAAGAAAATCACTGTGTATGTCTCATCTTTCTTGTGAAACCTAGACAGATGGAACAAGTCAGGAATCAAATTATGCCAGCACCACAGAAGCTCAGGTAATATTATGCACAGCAGGATGTGTTTGATATTCAAGGTGGTGTTTGTTTTTGTGAGCCTGTCCATTCGATCACGAGGTCATGAGCTTCAGAGCATAAGAGATCGGGATGGATCATTTTCTTTTTTTACATGGGACAATGTGACCTCAACACACTCACTTTTTATTAACTCCTTTAAGTTTTCTCTTTTATCTCTTTTGTTGTGTTGTTTCCTCTCTTTCCATCCCTCCCTCACAGACTCATGAGATGTACCGCAACACGCACACATAGATACCTGCCTGTTTTCTCCTTGGTCTGCACCTGGGCCTTTTAACAGCTTTTGTAACTGACTTTGCTATACCATCACTACGGCTGCTGATTTCACTGCAGCCCCACAAGACTAATTCAGCATTTCATAGTGAATATTAAGGTTAATAGCTCTCTACAGGTCTGTATTTGTTGCTTAGTACTGTATTAATTAAGGTCTTATTATGGTATTATGCATGATTAAGGTCCACTCCAACTGATACAGTCATGGTTGGTGCTGGACCAGTGCAGTGCCCACTTTTTAAATTCAGCACACATAAAAGCATGTGCTTCTTGTGCTGACCTGAGACTACAGCTTGTGCAGCAAACAAACAAAGTAGCACATGTAGTTTACCAGCAGCATGATAAACATTGAGACTCGTGGCTGAATCAATATGAAAACAACACTGCATTGAATTTAAAAACACAATGCTGTTACTTTATTTTCATGTGTCTTACATGCTGGTAAGGATGCCTTTTCCCTGGAACATCATTATATCGTGTGCAGCATTCGGCTGCATATTTCGGATGCCTTTTAAATGGTCTCACTGCTTGAAACATTAAAACGTTAGCTGGAGACTGAATTTTCAACCAACTTATGTCTTATTTTAGTGTGAGCATTAGCTCATTGCTGTGGGCTACAACTACTGTATATGTAATTCTGCCATACTTAGCATTGTAAACTGCAAATGTGCCATGCTGGAATGGAAATATTGAGGTGTAAATTCAATCTCCAAGGATCAATGCAGTGCTATGAGGCAAATTTGGCTTACTGACTCTATAATAGCATCATAGAATACAGATTCACTGTCTAAGATCAGAATTTGATCCATTTAGTCCAGTAAGTCAGCCAACTCAGCCAGGAAAGTCTTGCAGGACTCTATTGCGCTTACACTATGGGATTGGATTTAATAAACCATTAAAAGCAAATGAGCAGAAGTTATGCAGAGATTAAGCAAACTGATTAGAACTCATCCTCAACCAGCAGCTTTCTCATTGCTCCTGCCATTCTACCTGCTGCTCTTCATCCACTTAGACAAATTCATTATAGTTTGTGGCACCGTCACACTTTCTAGGCAATGTTCTCAACCATTAGCCTCTATGCTCGGGAACATGCAGCGTGCCAGCAAAGCCAAATAGAGCACGGCAAATCATAAACGTGAACGTGATCCCACACTAAATAGCGGCCAGGGTGTCAGTAAAGCATGGCTTGTGCACTCCTGCACAGCCCTGTAAAGAGGTCTAATTGGCAACAATAAGTGAAAACACCTGTGCACATGTTTTGTGTGTACCGTTAGTGTCCAGAGGCTTTTGGAGGATAGAAGTGGTTGCTTTTCAGACACCACTGGCATGGAATGAGTGTGGGATCAAATTATCAAATTATTAGAGGGTGCTATTATTGATTTTAACCAATGTGTGGTCTGCCATATAGTACACTCTATCTTTGTTAGTGTTACCAAAGTGCAGGTGAAGTCACTATGGACTGTCACTGTGAGTTGTTTTAAACACAGCCCCACTACCCAATTAAAAGTATCTCCCTTTTCCCACTTGAGTTTGCCCTTTGTTCCTTCTGGCAGAGTGCCTGCTGTGACACAGATAGGAAACAACACTACTTCCTACTTTTCATCCCCTGTGGTTTGCTATTTGTCAGGGGGATGTTTCAAGGATTTGAGGGTGGTTTTTTGTCTGTTTTCTTTGGGTTTTTTTCATGCCCTCCACAGCTGCTTTTAGGCGCTAGGGGAATAGGTTGGTATATTTAATGGTCTACCTGCCATACACAGCTCTCTGAAAAATGATACTTTGCTGAATTCTAACAACATATTTAGGCTTCAGTTTGTGTAGTGTTGCGTTCCAGTGCTTTTTTTGTTTTTCTTTTCACAGGTATATACTGTGCGGCTATTCTTGTATATCTTTGGAGCTACTCATTAATTTCTCTCAGTGGATAAAGTATTTAAGTTTTGATGTGACATTCAGAAATCCTCCAGCAAACGTATGAGGGATGGGTAAAGGCCGGCAGGTAGAACCGAAAAAACAGAAATAAATGAGCTTTCCTTCAAATTAGCTTTTATATGTAAAACACAAACTTCAGATGAATTTTTTTCTAAACTTCATGAGAGTGGTGGTTGCCTCTAAGAAAAATAGATAGAGAAAACATTGCTTTTCATTATGTGCTCAAATATTTTAGGGTTTTTTTGGTACAAAATCAGATCGCCCTTTGAAGGACAAATGTATTCAACTTCAAATTCTCAAAACTAGACAGCTACAAAAAGTTCTTCTTTCCTTCCACTGTCATTGCTCCCATTTCATGTTTACTAATGACTGTCTGCCCATCCTGACTCACATTCTCTATGCCGTGTAATTTCCTCTTTTCTCTCTCATAAATCATAGGACAATAGCAAGGTGCTGTGCAGTTGATGAATGATTCTAGCCTTCTATTGTTCCTGTTCTGCTGAACTCTATTGATCTCAGACACACATGCTCTGTCTAGAATACAAGAATGTGCGTGCACAAAAAATGTAAATGCAGTAAGGTGACATTGATTCATACAGATAAACACATGTTCATACACTTACACACCATGCCCCTTCACACAACAGTCTGTTGTATCAAAACCACACTCAGTTAATGAGAATCCCTTCCCCGTGTGGAGGCGTACAACTCAAAAATCAATAAAATCCTGAGAAACAAGGAGGCTGGTATTCAGACCAGATCAGGCATTACAGCACCTCCACAGGGTTGTGCAGAGGTTGTAACCTGCCTTCAACGCTGTATCCAGTTCTCTTTATGCATCCAGCCTAAACGCACTACTTCCATTCAAATGAATGGGAGCACTGGTGATTTAACCGCAATGCCTGGTCTGGTGTGAATTTAGTTTGAGTCTGCATTTGCTAGATAAAGGCTAAGTCACACACAAACACACATAATTTGTAAGCTGCAGTACAATGAAAAATGCCTCTTCAAATGTTCCTGTGTCTGCTCCTGTAACACCGACACCTGAAATGCAGTACAGTCTTATTGCCTCTATTTGTCATTTTTATTGAGGCGAAACAAACTCAGAATGAGCTGACAGGTATTCATTCATCACCATTGAGTTTTGCTCAGAGAAAACTTGGCTTTTGTGTTCCTTTACAGACTTATCTTCGATTTCCAAAAGTCTATTCACATGTCAATCTAATACTGTAGCCTGTTGTGCCAGCACTGAGAGGCAAAGTCTGGAATGATACATTTGTCAAGGCAAAACAAAGACAAGAAAGGACAAAGGACTTTTCACCTTAAAGAAAACTTTTCTGCATCATTTAGACCCACAGGTTAAATTTAAAGCTCATTAAAATTCAACAGCTTTAGATGAGTCTCTAAAGTAAACCTGGCTGGGAGTCATACAGTATGGAGAAACTGAAAGCAACTTTCAATGAGAGGTTTTTCGACTGATCCTTTTACAGTAAGTGCCATCTGGCTTTCTGAATAGGGAATATAGAGTTTCACCATTCACCAATAGCGGCAGAGTAGCATACAGACTGTCAGATAAAGCACACCAATGCTCAGATGCAGAAGTGCAATATTAGACAGTAAGACCGGACTTTCTAGGTGGTGCATTAACATAATGATTTCTTAATTAGTGTCCAATTGCAGCACATATACAGCCTGGTTCTTCTAATGGAGAGATTGTTAAAGGATGTGTTACAGCCATTTTTGAATGCTGGGTATAACTGCTTCAGAGGCATGATCTAGCTGACAGGGCAATTAACAGTTCAAACGTGTTCCCAAAATGGTGAGAGATCCTTTTTTTCTGTTTATCTGTAAACACAGATGCCAGATGTCTGCTGTTCATGTGGCTGCTTTGGCATTTAATCATGCTTGCAGTTAGCTACTTATCATAGGCCATTACATTGTTTCACCACTCCTGTCTGGTGAAAATGAATTCTCCCAAGAAAGCAGCTGTGTTGGGATTTAAGACAGCATGCATGCAATCAATACTTGAGAACAGAGGAGTTGTGGGACCGATAGACAGCCATGTCGGCTATTACAGTCTTAATAAATGTCTGGATTGGGAGAGAAAAATCTCTAAGAGATTCTCTTGTTAATGGATTTTTTCATGTGACCAGCAATGAGGCAGTGACTCAGCTGCCTTTTCGTTTGGTCTTATTATTTTTAAATGATTAGAAAATCTAGCAGTAACAAGCTTCTGATTTTTGGGCTGCAAATTATACATTTTGTAATTTCTTTCTTGTCAGAGTTTGACAGATCATAATTATTTATCAGGTTGATCACAGGCTTGCATCACTCAACATGGTGCAACCACAGAGTCTACAGTCTGGTACATAGTTAGGTGAGCAACTACAAGTAAACAACAAACATTTTAATTCATTTTTACCACTCTGTGTCTCTGACAAAATGACCGGTTTATACACAAGATTTCTAGAGTTTTTATAACCTTTTTATTTTGTCAGAAAATCACAATCAAACCAAGTGTGGATCAAGGAATAATTCAGATTCAACACAGAATAAATTTGACTTCTTTTGTCTGAAGAAACAACAACAGCATGGGTTAATGTTAATAGATCATTTTCATCATATTAATGTTTAACTTTCCATCTGCAGCCTTTATGTTTGATAGTCTACATAAACCCAGACTTGTCATTTTTTGTCAAAAGAAACCATGGAGTGTATTTTAGTTTTCCTTTTAATCAAGCAGCAACTGATTCCATGTATCCCTTTAGATTAGATGTTTATCAGCCCAACAGTGTAGTAAAATTTGATTACAATAACGACTTACAGTGATTATGAAAATCCAAGAATGCCAAGTTGATGTGTCCATGAGGAGTAGCTCATCCAAACAAACAGGTTTTTTTTTGTTTTTTTACAGTTTGAGACTGGATATCTTTTTTGTGTGTGTTTCACTGGTTAGATATTACATAAAACGGCACAAAAACTCTCACCTCAGTGAATGACTAATTTGACTGACCTTCACTAGTTATATGTACTGTAGGATTCAGCCAGACACTGGTTTGAGCTCATTGGGAAACTACATAAACATGTTTCCTACACATCTTAAAGATATTGCATTGCTGGAAGAAGTTAGGTCACATTAATATTTTTTGCAGTCACTGTTCAGCAACAGGTGTGACACACCTCCAGTTGGTTGTAATACCAAAAACGCTCATTATGGTGGTTGGCAGTAGACAGTATGTGCAGGAAAGAGTTGCAAGGTGACCAAAATTATTTTCTCTTGGAATATAGGGACAAAACACATTTTCAAATATCCAAAGAGTTTTCAAAAAATTCAACCTGGGCATTTCCTGCTATGGTTTATCAAAATATCTGCCCTTAAAAAAAGCACATTCTGATTCATCTTTGCCCTCTGTATGATACCAGTGTTTAGTGACAGATACTTACAGATATAAGTCTTATATGACAGCTGAGAATAATTCTGGATGAGCTGTTTGGAGGAAAGCTGCAGTGTTAAAGACCTTGTTGGCTCACCGATGAGCACAGGAGGATCATTGAAAGCCATTAATCACCCCGTTATACAACGGCTGAGTGAGTGATGAGGGGGAGGAAATTAGTTCTCTTACTTTATTGTTGAAGCGATATATCTTCCCTGGTGAAGATCTCTATCTATGCCAGTTTGCTCCTTGCATTTATAGTTGGATTGCACTTGATTTTGTAGCTGTGAGGATTCTCCAAAATCTGTGAAATAAGATAATACCTTGAACAGTGCCCATGGAGAAAGTCGGTATAGGCAATATTTCATCATGTAATCACCTCTGATGGTGAACATACTGCATGTTGTTATATGTCTGTGTGTGTGTGTGTGTGTGTGTGTGTGTGTGTGTGTGTGTGTGTGTGTGTGTGTGTGTGTGTGTGTGTGTGTGTGTGAGTGTGAGTGAATGTGTCAGCAGTATTTTTTCTGTACTGAGGAAAGGGCCCCTACTGAAATGAACAATTGTTCATTGTGTCAGCAATATGAGACCAAGGCTAAACTGAAGACTGTAACCCCGGGTCTAGACAGGAATCGTGAGCAGCACGTCAGAAGAGCAGCAGCGGTCTGCCTGTGTCGACACTGGAGGCGTTCAGGTACAGTATTGGGCGTAGCTCACCTGCGTGTCGAAAGCACTCAGAACCCAATACAAGATTGAAGTGACACACGTAAAACAGAGGAAAAAAGTTTTGAAGCATAAATGAACGTTTCACAGTGCGTTTTCACCCCGAGCGCAAGCCTTCACGGAGCAGGTGCAGGCTGCTGCATAGATTAAAATGAGAGCAGATCAGTTGCGTGTGACGTGCATATGGAAAATGTGTCTGACACACTTGCTGTTTAGGAGTAATGTGACACTGAGTCCGGAAGGAAAGGAGAGAAGGATGGAGAGGAAGATGGAAATGGGTGTAGAATGCAACTAAAAACCTCCACCTATTTACCTACATAAACTAACCTATAATGTAATGGCAAACTCAAAATGTATTCATGATGAAAAAAAAAATAGAAATATCTTTTTATAGTAGCTGGTCATATCCTGGAGTTGATATTTGGCAGTAATGGCTTTCCACCGAGAAAGCAAATTTGAATTTGGGCTGTGTGTGTGTGTGTGTGTGTGTGTGTGTGTGTGTGTGTGTGTGTGTGTGTGTGTGTGTGTGTGTGTGTGTGTGTGTGTGTGTGTGTGTGTGTGTGTGTGTGTGTCTAGGTGCAGAGAAGTGGAGAAACCTGTAACTCATTCATTACTATGTAACATTTTCACTGCCCTCAGTGAATCAAATCCAATTTCACCGAACCTGCAAATGAAATACTGTCTTCTACCAGTGTGATTATCTGTTGTTTTACAACAGGCCCTCCTGGTACTTCCAACCCTTATTTTATTCAGTGACCTCTCGTCTCAGATAGATGTTTCATCTCTTTAACTTCACAGTGTCCTTCAAACTTGAGTATCAGGATGCAAATTGATGCAGTAAAGTCATTATATTTTCATCCATTTATTGTCAGATGGTGATATCACCTGAAAAGGTAGAAATGAAATGTCTCTCAAACCTTGTATCCCTTCCTCCCTTTCTACACACTCCAATTATAATCAGTGTGCTGGCAGTCCTCCTCCGAGGCCTGATTGGCAGCACATTCATCATTTTTCTGACGTCATTCTTGTCCTTATCCATGTTGCACTCAGGGGAGGTGACAACAAGGGAGAAGCTCTTTTCTCCTCTTCCTCACTCCTTTCTCTGACTCCCTTTCGTCTCCTTTGACCCATCACCATAATTTATACTCTTTTTTCCCCCCTTTCCCTCATTCTTGCTGCCTTTTATTCTGATTTTCTCTCCGTGGGTCTAAAAGGTCCTGACTAATGCCTTGCCATTTAAGAACTGCGTGACATTTATGCTGACTTTTCCCCTCCATAGAAAAGAAGGCCAGAGAATATATAGATGCCTTATAATACGATTTATTCTTCTCTTCTTTTTCAGGGCAGCTGGAAATTGCACCACCAACTCGAGCACAGTTAAGATATGGTAAGAAGTCTTTTAAGTTGTGCTTTTTTATTTTGTAATCATTCTTGATATGTTTGTTTGTGCATTTTGTTACATTTTGTTAATGTAGAGGTTCATGTGATTTGAAAAATGCTCATAAATCCTGTGTCAAGACAGCCTGGATTGACATCCCTCATTTAATTGTCAATCAACCAACCAGGGAGACTAATGAACAGTCAGTCTGAATTATCACTAATGAGCAGGATGCTGTGGTTCATCATTGATAATTTGTCTCCAGTGGAAATGAAAAACACCATATAAAGCTGGCTGATAGGATTATATGTGATTTTCCTTTTGTTTTACCTAATGTTTCAAACGGATTAAAAAGCAAACTATGGCATCAAAGACAGAAAACAGTGAAATCTAAAGTACAAGACAATTTATTCACAATATAGAGAGAGGTTTGAGAAGATAATGAGCTTTAAAAAACACAATACAAATCCTGTCATTTCACAGGAAACAAAGTTCACATTATTCAACTCTTCCATAATGCTGTGCCACAGCACGACACAAATACAAATATACTGTCAAAGAAAATTAACACTGTACATATCAAGGACATACTGCTTGTACTACACCTTCTGCACATTACCATACACTGTCTGAACAACTTAGGGACTTTATAATTTTGTGTATTCAGAGATCGGTAGCTCTAATCGTTTAGCAGATCCTCATTTTCTTCCACTGATGCAGTTTATAGTCTTCCTGCGGTCAATATATACAATCAATTTAATATAATGCAAAATATTGGACATAAACAGATATGAAAGAAACAATTAACACAACAGAAACAAATATAAAAGAAATGAAATGTAAAATGCAGCAACAAATTAGATTATTGCTGACTAGTACAACCAGGAAAAGATAAAAGACAGGCCCAAACAATGATTTAAAACACACATAGTGCTTTTTACATGTGTAATATTTTCGATGTGATTGAATTTCAATCTGAAGAGGCTCTGTATAGAACAAGGTCACCACTAATGTATGTTATCCACCTGCACACATGAACACACGCACAGTGAATGCTCCTGCAGGCACACTTCACTCTGTGGTGCTCAGTTACTGACATGACCTCACATTTCTGCACCCTCTCCTCCTCACGCTGAGAGGTTAGAGAGCCTGCTGCTAACAGAGCGCTCTTTTTTAGCAGGCAAAGACAGAGACATCATGTTAGAAATCTCCGTTTCTCTTGTTCTTATGAAATGCTGATTTTCCTGCTTGGGTGCCACAGTAAAGATAACAATGCAGAGAGAATCTTTAAAGGAAACATCTACTCAGCAGGCTGCCACAGGAACAACAGCACATGATTTGTGAACATGATTTTCCTCAACACAGAAAGTCTTTGTCTTGTGTGTATTGCTGCACCGTTCATCTTCTCCTGGGAGTTACATGTTGATGACTCCTATGGAAAAGATTTCTTGACTTTTGAATACTGAGAAACAGTCTACTGTTATGTGAGTCATAATCGTATGACCTCAAATATCTTGAAATAAGCTGATTGGTTACACTAAGTGGAGGGAAATGTGCTTGAAGTTGTGTTTCTAACAAACTGTCTTTACCATCTAACAGTGTAGACACCCAATCACTTAAGTCAGCAGAGTTCATTAGGTGAAAGTTCATCAGTTTTTATGTGGACATCATTGAATAATCATTAAGTATTGTTTATCAGTTAAAGAAGACAAAAAATGCTTGATTAGCCTCAGAAAAATAAAAACTGTCACAGTATGTCTAAGCCCGGTGGATACTAGACAGACAAATGAACAAAAAGGTCTTACAAAAAGATTCCAGACGATGATATTGCCTGAAAAGATGTCAAGGTTGTTAGAATTCACTCTTGAGTTCTAGTTTTTATTTTTATTTCAGCGTGCATTTTAAGATCAAGAAGGCTTCTGGTGTAACATTAAAGTAAAGCCTGTGTTTAAGTTATGAGTCAGCAGTCGATTTGTGCATTGACCGTGATTTTCACTTTGCACTGAAAAAGAACTACGGCAGAATAATGGCTTTTGAAAAAGTGATGACTGGTGTTGAGCAGCGATTATTTTGTGAGAAAACTCTTTGCTGCAGATCAGTTACTTGGACTATAAACTATAAACTGAACTGAACTTCATCTAGAATAGAATAAACTTTTCTGGGGCTGCTGGTGACATTTAAATTCACCTTCACATTACCAGAGTATATTGCCTTGTACAGTATGTCTTGTACACACACACACACAACACAACACAATACACACAGTGTGTCTATTTATGCATGTAAAAGGACAGTCTGATTGCCTTTTTGGCCTGGAAATGGAGCTGTTTCATATTTATGACACAATCCACACAAAAAATAGTCTACACTATAATGAGCTTCATTTTACTCACAAGATGAAATGTATTACAGTTCAGGAGAAAGCATTAATGTTTTACTGCTGGCCTGTGAGGTAGTTAATCATTCCGGTGGCCTTTACCTTGTTGGAGACGATACATCATGATTTGACAAACTTATGCAACATTTATTTTTTTAACATGTATCAGTCCTATGTTTTACTTTCCCATAGCCTACTGATGTGCACATTTGCATTCTTTTAACTATCCTTCTCTTACCACTGTAAAAAAAAAAAAAAAAAAAAAAGTGTTGTGAGATCAGTTTTAGTTTTTTATATGATCTCAGTTTCATATGCCTTGTTTTATATTTATGTATTATTGAGCCCAAACTTTTGTAAAATCTTGAGGTTATGTCTCGTCTATAAAAAGCCAGAAATAGTGGAACTATCCCAGAGACAAAGGTTACTGTCTCAGATGTCTTATTTTGTCAGAACAGTTTAAAACTCAAAGAGTTTCAGTCTATAATAATGTATGACTCAAAGAAAAGCATCAAGTCATCACGTGAGAAGCTAAATCCAGCAAATTTGGGCAGATTTGCTTAAAAAGTGAGTTTTATTTGATAGCTGCAGATTCATTGATCAGTTGACCAGCCTTTGCAGCTCTAAACTGCTCACCAATTATGGTTTCATAGATTACAAAATTCCAATCAATTCATATCAGTTTAACCTTTGATTTATAGACTGCTCTGGCTTCATTGTATTCATTTGACTCTCAGCATAGATGTGATGTTTGTGTTCAATCTGTCACATTTGCGCTCTGCAAGGCTCAATTATGTCTAATGGGTCGTTATTAATTAACCAATGTGTATGCACAAACAATCAGTAGACTTTATGTCCATTTTAGTAATTTATTGTTTGTGTTTGCTGTTTTCCAGTTCTGCTGCACAATGCGCTCCCTTTTGTTGGATTTGGATTCCTGGACAACTGCATCATGATAGTTGCTGTAAGTGTCGGCTACATGCAGTGCTGTGATCCCCCTGCAGAAAAACAAATACTCAGTGGTAGAAGCTTGATTTCCACAGGGGCCATTTTTCACATGTTGTTGTTGTTGTTTATATTCAAGATACTGAAGGAAGCTTTGGATGATAGTGAGGAGGGAGAGTGAGAAAAACAAAATTCAAAGTTTGTTTGATGCAACTACATTCATCTTTGAGTATTTTCCTATTTTTTCTGTCATTGTTTTGCCATCTGTCTGTCATCTCTGTTTTTCTGTTTCACTCCTTTTCTCTTTGTGTTTTAACATCCTGTACACTTTTTAATAATTCATCTGCCATGAGAATACCGAGCCTTTATTTAGTCTTTGTGAAGTTGTTCAAAGGAATCCTCAGAGCAAAATAAATTAAAACCTAAACCCAGGGAATTGTGCTCAGAAAATGAGGTGTAATATTTTAATTCAAAGCATCGTTGCACAACAGTTTTGTTTTTTTAATACATGGATGATGAATTTTTATGGGGTATCTACAGGGAGGAGGAAAATCTATACAAGAGGAACAAACAAAAATGAATAAACCTACTGAAAGTAAAACATAATTATGTAGCTTCTCCAAAAGCAATATACTATAAGAATATGATATTATGTAATATATTTAGCTTTTTTCCTCACTCTTTGTAAAGCCAACACAGCAAAACCATGAAAATTAAAATCAATACCTCTTGGGCCAGATTCAGCTGGCCAGTGAAAGTTTGATGAATTGGTAAAATTATAATCAAGTAAGTGAGTTCAAAGGTCTGACTGTATTTGGATCCTGCAGGGCTGTGCTTCTATTCTTTCAGTCCAAATTGTGAGAGAAACTGATGCACCCTGGAGATCGCAGACTGCTTTCCACTTTGGATGGGATAAGACGTTTGCACTGAAGCCAGGAAACCATGAACTGAAAGTCTAAATTGAATTGAATTTAAGATTACAGTCAGTCAGTTGTTATCATACTTGGTTTATGTAATTAAATCTTTTCTTGGCATTTTGGAAAGATAACCCATACTGATGGTTTGTATAAAAGACAGACAGACATACATCTCTGTCTGATGAACTAACTTCTGAAATGTGTTTGTTATTCCACAGGGCACACATATTGAGTTATCCATTGGCGTGATCCTTGGCATTTCCACTATGGCTGGTAAGAAAATGATCACTTATGTAACTTAATGCATAATAAGAAATGTCTACTTTAAATGAAAATCGGTAAGTTTCCCGCATAAAGAGTCCATCAGGCTCTCCAAAATATGTCTCCTGTGTGTAATTTCACAAAGTTTCCCCTATCTATTGATGCTCATTCATAACTGAAAACATCTTTGATTTTAATTTATCCTCATGGACTTTTTAATCATGAAACTTTTTAATCACATATTTCTGTTTGTTGCAGAAGGTTTTTAGCATTGAAACTTAACTGACAACATCTGTTAGTCAAGTTTGACATGTTTTCATGATTTCCCAGGATTTAGGATGTAGTAGAATTATGTTTGTCATAATTTGAAAACATTTTCCTGGTCAAATTAAGTGCATCGTTTAAGTTTAATCAAAGTTTGCAAAACAAATAATAATACAGACCCAAAACTGTTACCTAACAGGTTCATAAATAGATTTTGACAGCCCAGACTACAAGCCGCTCTGCTTGTCTGCTCCTTAATTAAAATTACAGTACTCCAAAAAGTGCGAAATATTGGATGTAATCATGCCCAACAGTTGGTCTACTGGGATGTAAGATAGACAGACTAACCTCATATCAGAACACTTGGTTTAGACTTTCTCTCAGTGAAACAGACAATATGTATTACTTGGAATGTGAGGAAATTACATTTCAGTATAGGGAGCTGGTTTAAAGATTACTTGAATCAGTATTTATAGAGAAAGCAGAAGTGGTTCTTCAAGATTTTGGCCGTGGCCACATAGGCTCTTTGAGTCATGTCAGTTTTTAACAAATATTCAATAAACTAGTATGCACATTAATATTAACAGCCAGCGGAGACTAGGACTCCCTGTTTTGTTTTCATCTTTTTTTTTTTAAAAACATACACATATGTGATACTTATAACAAGCATATATGGTGCAGGTTGCTGGTCCACAAGGCCGTGATGGCAATTATAGGCCTATGTTGGTGTATATGTTGTGTATATGTAGAGGTTTTTTGATATCCCTATTCTAAACCCAAGCAGTAAGAGGTAATCATCAAAACACAAGGGGCTGGATGCTCTCCTTCCCAACCCCCCAAGATATGAAAATGTTTTTTGTTTTATTGTTACCATGCCTTCAAATGGCTTCAACATCCTGACCTGACCTGTTGTTGTGTAGCCAGTCAGATGCTTAATGTCTGCTTCACAAAGCCAGGCCACGACCTGTGTGTGCATGGGGGGGTATTACTGTGTATTCTGCTCTGTCAGTGTTTCTATATATTGTTATTGTTGTATAATACATCTGTTAACTAAAAAAAGAATGACAGTACTCTAAAAAGAACATTTCTAATCTTATGTTGACAAAATTCACTGTCTTATTATAAAGCTTTAACGATAAACTCACAATTTGATCACTGCTGGGTCACTAATGCAAGATGATAAAATTAAAGAAAGGATAAAGAGATAGAGTCAAGTGTAGATAATTTCATGAATATGATCATACTGTTCACCAGCAGATTGAATGTGTGTAGGAAGATCCACTTGGCTTAAGTAGGCACATTTACATTGTAATGTTATCACTTGTTGATATTCAGTATGTCTGAAACCTGAAAAGTGTTTTTATTTACACATGTTAAAAATGTTCTTGTATGTCTCTACGTTACTAGAAGCAGAAAGGGTAAAGGTTGTGATGGTGAATAAAGAAGAACAGATAACAAGTTTTAGGACAACCAGCATTCCTAACTACTATATTCTGGAGGTCTTACTTCTCCTTGTTATCCTCTTGATGTTACCGGTTGTGATGATGGTGACATGAAACAGATGCATTAAGCTGATCTGTTTTAAGACTTGGAGGAGTCAGCACTGACGTTGTTATAAAGCAGAGGAAGGAGAAGCTTGAGCTTTTCATATTCAAAAGAGATGAGGAAGAATAAATGGTGGAGTGATAGATCTATCAAGCATAAGACTGTACAGATGAGGCATGTGAATCTTCACTTTGAGGCACTTGACATCAAACATGCTTTTGACCTGATGCTGTTCATGTACATTTTCAAATCTGACATTTTGTCAAATTGGCATTTCAGCATTTTAATTTGGAATGGATGATTGAGATCTTGAGTAATCCAAAGGAGCTTTTTTTTTACAATTGGGAAATTTGTAGACATTTATTGGACTGCAAAAATTAAAAATTACCCCCAAGTCCAGAAAGCCACTGATTCATGAAAAACAGAAGGAACTTCAGCTCTTCAGTTATCTAACCCAGTCCAGAGTGATTTACCACTTGTGTCAAATCTGTAGTAAAGTCCACCAATCACACATTTTCTAGGGGGTAAATGTGTCTCAGCTTGCTCGATTGGAGATGGAGGCTGCACCATTACAAAAAAGTCTACCGCTGAGTTGGGCTCATTACATGAATTCAAACAGAGGTAATGATGTGGAAAAATCCAAATTGGATTAAATCCATTAAAATTTCCAACTAAGGCAATTAACTCACAAAATCAACCAACTCCGCCGAGAGACTTAAGTCTTTCCCAGTTCCATTTTCATTAGATTCTTAATTATCTCAATTATATGGCATAAATGTGTTTTTAATAAATCTCTTAATTTTTGAGAGCTTAACATCATGCATTTACATAAACAGACTGAATAAATGCATTGAGGTTGGTTTTCTTCACATCATCAGGTGTGATCCAAGACCTGTTTCCACTTACCTGAAACCTTTTTGCAGCTGCAACACACAAACACACAAGCTTTAAATACATAAATACAAGCTTTTAGTGATTTCACCTGTTTGTGGGTAAGCCTATGTATGGCTACGTGTACTCGTGTTATTGTTGCTGTGGCAAGGTTCCAGCTATAGATGGGTGTCGCTCATTCATATCCATTTCTCAGTCAGTGAACATTATGACCCACAGCATATAGCTGGTAAGAGAGCCTTGAAGTCAAATAAGCAATAAAAGTTTGCGCCGTCTTCCATTTGTTTCATGACCCATTTAACACCAGCAGCCGATGATGCATAATGCAGACAGTGTCTCGAGTTTTGATGCAGGTCTGGAAGGTTTTGGTAAACTTCCATCATGAGGTATGCATGAGATAAAATTACCAACAGAAGAAGGAAAGAAATCATATAAAAGTTTCTGTGCTGGCTAAATGTTATATTAACCCAGAAGTAAGATCTAATAAAAATGTATCAAAACTGTCCCTTATCTGTTTACTGTTGGCCCATCTCAGCCTCTATCGCTGACTCTCTTCCTTCAATCTAGTTAGAGTGATGGATGCAACTCAGTCACTTTTATAAAAGCTTTTACATGATACTATACATCTAAGGAACTGCTTCAAAATCTCTTGTATTTTGCATGTCTGAGGCAGAGTACAGCGTGTAGCAGATCAAGTGGTGAGTTAAAGGCAGACAGCTGACCTTGACTCATAATTACATTTGAGCAACTCGACCACATAGTGAAGCCTGATTGGAGCTCTCCATTAGATAAGCTTCCTCAGGAGCTTGTGCAGAGGTATGATGTACTATTACAGTGGGATTTATTTTATTGCTATATGTTCTCGATTTTTAAAAATAATTCTTATTCTGTTACCTTAATATGTGTTGAACATGACCAGTTTTGCTTCTTTTTAACAAACTGCCAGTACGGATTGTCTTGCAACAATAATAGTACAAAGCAAAGACACAGAAATCAAAAAGTTTACTTAAAATTCTGAAAGGAGATGTCATTTCTCTTAAGCATCATCCTCAGTGTTTTAGAGACAGGGGATTTGCATCAATTTAAATGCAGAAATGTACACAAACTAACCAGGAAATCTGTATCTTAGTGTGTACTTAAAGCCAGACATTTGCTGAAAACAGTCAAACTGGGATCCTGCCCATTGCACAAAATAATATTGTGATAGAAATACCAAAAAGATCTCCTCACTTAAAATAACCTTCCTCTCTGTATTTTGGCACCAACTGATTGGCTACATTCCTTTGTGTCACCGCCTTTCTACTTTCATTATGATGTTGCTCAGAGAGCAACAAACTAACATCCCTTATTGAAGCAAAATACTGAAAGACCTGAAGCTTGTTAACACTAATGCTTTGTTCCAGCAAGCAGCCAAGTCTCTCTTAAACAAGGTCAGGGTCACTCGCCTGCTGAGATGCGCAGTAAGCAACACTTTCCTAGATCTCAGGACACACCGACTTCATCAATTTGACTGCGGCTCTTTAAAGGCTTATCTGAATTCCTCTGTGCTGATTAATGTGGCTGATTTGTTTAAATGAAAAACTACAGATTCACAGTCTGTAATCGCGTGATGTCACTGCAGCCAGTGAAAGCTTGTTTGGTTATATGATAAGTTGCTACAGTAGCTGAAAGTCTGTCAGATTGAAGCACTCAGACCTTCTGCCAGAGTTAGATGGAGATGTCAGCAGAGATGGCACTGCTGCTTTGTTTCAGTTCCCCTGGGGAGGGTGTTTCAGGTGCAGCCGCAGCAGTTTAAGCAGGTTCTCTGGCAACGTATCTCAGTGCCCAAGCTCCTCTCTTCCAGTGCTGCTCCATCTAGTGACAGAGATCAGAAAATGTCCTGAGAGAGATAATGACACTCTGCTCCTCGTGCCTCTTTCATTAATCATTTCAACATGCCCTTGCCCTCTTCTCCTGGGGCGCTGTCTGAAGAGCTGCTCTTCTGCGCTGATTATTCATGTGAAGTTATTAGTCTGACGAAGCAAGTCAACAGTGAAGTGGGCTAGAGCCGTGCATCTGCCTCCTTAATAACACAAAACACAGTGTGGTTGTTCATCATTTCATGCACAAGAACTAATATCCTAACCAGAATATATACATAATATATACATGTGATCAAACAAACAATATTAACAATGTAAACCAACTAATAAACTCATGTGAAGGGCTTCATCATTTATTGCTCTGTTTTTTGCTCTGCTCCTGCCTTCTATGATGAAAGTGGTGACATAGGTGACATCTCACAGTACATCGATATAGGAAAGCCTAAATACCATGCTTTTCCCCTCCAGTCAACACCTGAACCTCAAATGAAGATTATTACTGTTATTATTTACAGGCACACACATAAATGTGGTTATTTGTCTGCTTGTTGTCCAGTACAAGGTACACCTTGTAGGGTATGACCCCTTACATATACTCTCAGGGAAATCAATACACAGGGCACTACACTATATTTGGGTGAATCTCTTCAACTACATGCCTATGTTTTTTTTTTGTTTTTTTTCAAAGCTCAGTTTCCAGACAACACAATTTGTTGCTGTCTTTGACACAAACCTCAATTTCCTAACTTATCTTGTAATCTTGCATCTTTCTCTTTCACACTTTCCACAGCTGCTGCTCTTGGCAACCTGGTGTCTGATCTGGCAGGACTCGGGTAAGGATTTCACACATGCTCGCACACAAGCCCACAGATAGACAGATATGTGCAGATATAGAAAGGTTACTGACCAATTTTTTGTCACCATCATACTTAAAGTTCCTGAAAATTGTGGCAGTTTGCAGGGGGATTGACACTCTAATACCCTTATTCACTCAAAATATTACAAAAATCATATTGTGTACACCCTATTGCACTGATACTACAGTGACACTGTTTTTCCATAAAGATATATAAATTATATACAGAATCCTGTATTTTTTTCCCCTAATTGACATTGTCATTGAGCATGTTTATCATCTCAGTCTGCTCTCTTTAGTATAGGCTATGTTATTAATTTAAGATTAGACTGCAATTGTTAAATTTAGCCCAGTTGAGGATAAGCATGAGCAACAAGGGAGAAAATGAAACGCAGCCACCAGATGCCTGTTACCCAGAGGAAAACATGTCTATGTTTCTGCAAAGAATAAAAAGGCATGTATTGAATCACGACTGTCTTAACAGCGTTTGTATAGTTTTAATCAGCATCTGTTTCTGTTTTTGAGTTAAATGATGTAAAAGTTGTAGAAGAACAGTCTGTAATGTACTGCAGTAAACGCAGGGATTGTAAAGCACTGTTAAGAGGAAAATCTCTGCTCTGACATGGCCTTAATATGTTGTTGAGTTGAGTTACTGGAACAGAAACTAAAGAGAAAATATATATTTTTAAAATCCAACCTTCATTAATGTGAGCCAGTGTTTTGTCTCTTCCAGCTTTCTTCATTTTTATATTGCTGCCTACAGGCTGCTTCTTCATCCGCGCCTCCAAAATTATGAAACAAAAATGAACTGACTCACATGTCTAATCCCAGCTGTCTGCTACAGTTGTGATCAATATGTGATCAGTTGTTAAAGACAGCAGCGTGTCTTGGATCCTTAGAGACGATCACAGGGTCTTGGATTTAATCAGCTGATTCATGTCTGTTATCCACTTCAAAGCCTACTGGTGGCCTGAGGGACCATAATAAGCTCCCTGTCCTGCTTCACAAGCTCTACTGGCCATAATACTTAAAGTAATAGAAGAGGCCTCCAACCTTGTGCTTTTAACACCCTATTGGTGTCTTTGAGTGATTATTAGCAATATAACAGATTTAAAAACAGTCAGCAACACAGACAAGGCAATGATCAGACAGACAGAAAGGAAACTATACAAACTCATAGTTGGGCAGGATCATATAGACATGGAGACGCACACTGAGAAAGTGAAATAAAGCATGATGGATCACTCAAGTTGTTCTGGCCTCTGTAAGTGTTCCCAGTAGACGCACGCACAATTTTGCGTCTGTTTGTTTGTGTGTGCCTTCACCACTCAATCATAATTGTAAAGCTGAGCCCTTGTGCCCTGTTTGTCAAGGTGAGACAAGATTAAACCAGACAAGAGAGGTGTTTTATTTGATTTTGATAGATTCACAGTGGTGAGTGTGAAGGCTGTTTGTCTGCTGCACTGAATCTCAGTGGAGCTGTTGCAGGTGTCCTTCACTGCAGCATTTGAATTACAGTTTATGTTCATTTCAAAGAGGAAATACTGAAGTGCAAACATACCCTGTGTGTTAGATTACTCTGCGATTCAGTGGCACTTTAGTTGAGACGGTGATTCAGCAGCTGTGTGTAAAGTTGACAGATGAGGAGACCCCTGATGTCATTTAAGTTTAAACTTGTTGTAGACTTGGTTAACCATTTAAAGAGTGAATATCTTATTTAGTGGATTTGCCAGCTAACAGCAAATGACAAAATGCATGTTTTGTAGGTTGTCCTCACTCCTTACAAGCCACTCTGTAGATCACTTGGAAGAAGATCAAGATCCCAATTTTCAGGTTGTCTGGGTGTAATAATCACCTGCCTAAATGAGCCAAATTAAAATCTGCTAATTTGTTTGGTGTGAATTTGTGCTTCATTCAGTCAAAAAATGTGAATTGTTCCGCTACAGAAACCCTCCAGTAGTGCCACTGTTGTGCTTTAGATCACTGTGTGGAGTGAAGAAAGAGGTTAGCATGCTTTAACAGAAGTATCTACATTAAAACTACCTTTCTTAGCTATCCATTGATAATTTTTTTATTATCTTAAGGGAATTTCATGTGCTTCTACCTTCCAAATGGACTAACAGGAAACACATAGGTGAGAGCAGGGATGAAAAGTCCTACACATCTAAAACCCCGGCTCATGTACACATTAGCCCGTTAGAACCACCTAGAAACAGCCACCTGCTTCTCTGCAAGGCCATTATTCTTCAGTCGTGTAATCCGGCAGCACAAATAGATGTTGCCGTCACTGCAGCATGCTCCTCTAGAGTCTCGTTGGTCAATACTGTAGTGATTACATGGCAATAATTGTTTGTAAATCCTCCCACTCAAAGTCTGCTTTCCTCAACCAAGAGACAGTGAGTGAGCTCTGCTGCTCTGCTACCCTGCTCCTGTGTGTGTGTGTGTGTGTGTGTGTGTGTGTGTGTGTGTGTGTCTGTGTGTGTGTGTGTGTGTGTGTGTGTGTGTGTGTGTGTGTGTGTGTGTCTGTGTCTGTGTGTGTGTGTGTGTGTCTGTGGTGAGCAATCTTTGCATTCATATCCATATAATATGTTTGTATATTTTGCATTTGTAGGCGTTCATCCTGAGACAAATTTGAAAGATTTTCCTCTGGGCATGTGTGTTGACAAATACAGGAAACCAGCTGAATCTCGCTGAAGTCCTAATTTAGCTAATGAGTCATTCCGGTTGTTAATGATGCTCCTGCCCAGCTCACTTTCAGCTGTTGTTTGCTTCTTTTATGGCCACTATGCATCAGTAGCTTTCTGGGACAGGCAAGGAGCCCAATAAGTGTTTATTGCACAAGGATAAGAACAGACATTAGTGGGTTCCAGGGAATAAAACAGGGGGAAATGTTTGTTGCCTATGCTGGCAGGACCCAAAATTGATTCCCAGAATCTTACTTGACTGACACATAACCCTGTGTTGTCATGCCAGTTTTTACTTAATCCTTGTTTCATAAATTGGAGCATATTCCATGAACTGCTATTATAATAAGCTTATAAAGCCAATGATTAATGGATGTTTGATAGTAACATTTTTATGATTATTTTTCCATATATGTTTGTGAGGATTAACAATAATGTGATCCTTCATTGATCCCTTTAGGGAAAATCTCATTTTAATTGCCTTCCATTAAAGAGGTTTAAAGCCCATCATACTGTTATAGATCAGTGGGGATTTAAATGCACAAGGACACATAGGATGCTCGTTACCAGGTTCTGAATCCTGCCATTATTACCATCACCTGAAGCTAATTGATTATTATAACATGTTTGATCCTTATTGTTCTCACTGACTTAGATCCATCCATGTCCACATCTCACATCAAACTGTTATCTGACTGATATCACTATAACATGAGATCAATTATGCCTTTTAATAGTAAAACACAGTTGGTCATTGTCGACACAATCAATCAGAATTGAAATGTATTCCAAAAAGGGAACACAAAGCAGATTTCATCATAATAGTTGTCAGGAAATTCAATGGCTGAGATGTTAAAATATTTCCAGTGAGTTTTGATTGCTTCTGTTGCAGCCAGGTTGGTTTCAGCTTGTTGACATCTTCTCACAAAGTTAGCCCCTTCACTCATACTGAGAAATTATGCCAGGCCTTATCTCAGTCTTCTTTCATTAAGTTTCATCATTTCAGTATTTTGAATACTTCAGTACTGTTTTCTGATGCAGACCTGATTCTTTATTTATTCTTATTTTATTTGCCTGCTGCTGTTGCAATTGTGCGAAATAGTGTACTATAATTTAATTCAATTGTAAAAATTAATGCCATTTGCAATATTTGTAATTATTACATTTGCCATAATCTGTAATGATACAAATCTGGATAAAAAAGTTTATTCTTCAACCAAGAAGCTGGAGACATACACTTCAGGCACACACACATGCAGAGGCTTCCTCTGCTTGGCATATCTTATATTCAAATATGTTACTTGCCACTTATCATCACCCTGGCTTGAGAGCTCCAGCTGCAGCTCATTTGTGTGTGCAGTGAACTGAGGATCCATCAATGCAAGTGACTGAACCAGAACCAAGTCAAAATATATCATTTCTCACATTGGAACTGTTTGGCCTGCTAAATATCTTTGGCTGGACACATGACAGTAACACGCAGCAGCTTTTCAGACATTTCAAGTTGTTTTTTGGGGGGTTTTGGGGTTTTTCTTGGCCATAACAGTCTTTACTTAAAAATGTACATTTTAGAAACCCTTTAAATAAGTGCCCCATTCACTCAGAGCTGACTACACTGTAAACCCAGCTTCACGGGGATTCTGTCTCTGCTGTTCTCTGACCAATATTAACAGAGACAAAGGAGAGCTTCACCCGCTTTGTTGTTGTCTAGCTCCACATCCCTTCCTCAAGCTGTATTCCCATTTCTCCAGGTCCCTCAGTTGCCATTCTCCACCAGTCCACCAGATGCCCTCAGACTTTTCTCCTTGTTTTCCAGTTGCTGCCACTTTCACCTACACTGAAACCACTGCTATCACTTCCTTCCCCTCACATGAGCTGCTGTCACAGGTGGTATGTGTTAGGCAGCAGGGAAAGGACCTCAATACAGACTATGCAGGCAGGCAAGGACTTTAGTTTGAAAAAGCTTACAGTCATGGCTGGCCAAACAACAGCTGTATTAAATCCACAGAGTAACCAGGTGAGAGAGGTATGGTACAGGTCCAGGTAACAGGATACAGAAAACAAAAGCTGGAAAGCACTGACAAAAAGCAACATGACAGTTACAAGGATCTGTGCCGGTATATGAAGTAAATGGGTGATGAGGGAATGAGATGGAAAGATGGGTGGAGAAGTGAGGGGAATGAGGTGATAGCAGTGAATCCAGGGCAGATGGGAGTGGCAGGATCTGGAAAGCAAGAAGAAAAGTCTGAGGGCATCTGGTGGACTGGTGGAGTATCGCAGCTAACGGACTGGGAGAAGTGGGAATGCAGCTGGAGGAAGGGACATGGAACCAGACTGCGGCACTCTTAGATGCTGCAATCTAGCCAACATAACACTTTGCATCAGTTGATGTTAGTGTCAGCCGTTTTCTTGTTTTGTATTTTTCAGCATCAGCTTCTGTTTTTGCATGATGGGTTTTATTTAAATGTTTTTTTAATATAAGACACATTTTAGTCCTCTTGCCAGACACTAGGTGCCTTTTAAAGTTAGACTTTCATATACCCATCTGTTCCAGCCCATCTGTGTGGGCTATTTATACTCATCCCTTTTGTGCCCCAGTTTACCCCTATAAATCAATAACTATTTATTTAATATTAATATGGAACAATGCACATTATTCTTATTGTTATCTATTGCATTTTTCTTCTTACACTCATTGTTCTTCTTATTGACGTAAGACTTTTATCCCCATCTTCCATTTTCTCTCTTTGCTCTGGTCCATGGCAATCTATAATTTTCTATAGTTCATTTTTGGGTCAAGACTATCATAAACAGAGCAGAACAGCCTCTCTCCAGGGAATATTAAAAACAAACTTTTCATCACCCTTGGTGTTGGTTGATTCACTGATGAACCTGCACAAAGTATATCATGTCATAATACAAATCTACATGTCATAATATATCAGAATCACAATTTATTTGTATTTTCACAACCATGTTTTTGTCTATATCTTTAAAGGACAAAAATAAGTTGAATCTTTACTAATTTTGTTCAGTGACACAGAAATCATCTACACATCTACATGTACTAGTCAGACAAAACTTTCAACTTCAGAACTGAAATTTACAATGAAAAAGTTTGGTATGATTGATGAGTTTCTAATGTTACATTTCTTACTGAGTGAGCATTGTTCCCTATGTGCTGCAATCTATCATCTATGTAAAGAACTGAAGAGTGATGGAAATTATTCCATTTACATCCAAACTGGAGACATTCTCTCTGGCATGAGACAGGATCTTTGGCATCCTGCTGGTTTTATGACAGATGGCAGCGACAAGGAGCACATTGGAACATTAACTTTGATTTATTTTCTTATTATTGATTCTTTTGGTCGTTGTCTTTCCTGCTCTGGGTTGGAAGGCATTATTCCATGTGTGGTTTAATGGGTCATGACATGCAATCTAAAAAACAGATAACTGTGAAACCAGAACAAAGCAAACATGAAAACATGGTTGTAAATTTAATCCATATACAATTTACAGAATGACCCATGAATCCTAGCTCAGTTTCAGTATGTGTGCAAGTGTGTGTGGCACATTTGTGTTAAGTAATATATTTGATTTCCATTAGACATTATGGTTTTATTCATATGATGTTAACAATATTTGTACTTCTTTTTCTTTACATTATGATAAAATCGGAAGCTTAGGGCCAAATCATCCACATCTTAACACATTCACCAATACTGACACTAACTGAGTCTTTACTATCTATAACTAGAAACATGTCCCTATTACTGATCTTTTTGCCTACCATGTGTCTCTCTGCTTGAGCAGATTGAAGGACAAATGGTTCACTTGATCGAGTGAGAGGGTAAATCATCATCTGTTTCTTGCAGCACCTTTATGGTTCACGGAGGAGAAGTGATTCTCTCTTTTTATTTAACTGTGCAATGTTAAGTCTGATTTTTCTTTGCCTGTCTGCTCCTCCCCAACTTTAGGCTAGCAGGTTATGTGGAGGCCCTGGCGTCTCGGCTGGGGATGCAAATTCCTGACCTGAGTCCAAAGCAGGCTGATATGTGGCAGACCAGAGTTAGCTCTCACTCAGTAAGTATCACTGTGTCACAATCTATAACCATTAACCCAGAATCTGCTCTGCAACTGTCTCTGTCTTCTACTCTGAAGGGACCTTAATGTCTGTCTCACTTTCCTACTGTCTGTGTGAGAGACAGACAAACAGCATTAACAACCTCAGAGTGGATATAACTGAGCCGGCAGCTGAAAGCATTTTAATGGGTTCAATTTGTTGTGTAATGCATTGTGAACAGCAACCCAGATCACAGCGTTTTACAGCGACAATAGTAACATAAATCTCTAAGATGTGCCCTTTCAATTACTCCTTCATTCTGCAAGAAAATTAGGCCTGAATGGTTTTTATTATGCTGTGACTGGTGAAGTGTGACATGTTATAAGCTGTAATTAAGTTGAGTAAAAGGCCATGTCAATAGTTCAACATTTTGAGTAAAAATCTGATTTGTTTCTTAAAAGCACATCAGTCAATATATCAGTGTTTGGAAATTTTAAATACTTGTTTTCAGGCTTGTCTATCTTTCCTCACAGTCTTTTGCTTTTGCTTATCTAGTCTTACATTAAGTAGATCAAGTGCTGCGTAAAATGTAAAACATAAATTCTGATACAGATACCATTTTAAGACTGTTTTTGTGCAGATAAATTAAAAGCAAGTTTCTTAAATTGTGATTCGTCATGATTATCTTCTTAATTCTAATTCTCCTGTGTGCAGGGTAAGGCCCTCGGAGTCGGGATCGGCTGTATCCTTGGCATGTTCCCTCTTCTGTTCTTCAAGGATGACGATGAGAAAAAAGATGGGAAGAAGAAGGCAGAGGTGAAAACAGAAACACCTGCTACAACAGAGAGCAGCGAAAACTGAAACTGTCAGCTCGCCGGAGACAAATACTATTTGGAATCCATCAGAATACTTTTAACTGGGACTGATGGGCCTCACCTGGTGGAGTGGAGTGTATGGAAATGTCACTGAACCCCATACAGTTTAATTACTGATTACTTTCCCTTACAAGGCTCAATCAAACTATGAAAGGTATTCTGAAGAGGATTTTAGATATTATTTGATGGTGAACTTAAGCACAGGGACCTGGCCGTCTCTTGAAGAGACAAGAGACAGTTGATTTATTGGACTGCTGCTACTTCAACTACTGCACCATAACCTCACCTTGTTTTGACTGACCTTTACTCTGATTCTGATGAATGGGACAAATATGATCCTTTCAACACGTATACTTTTAGATGACGTGTAGGGGAGAGCAAGGGTTTGAATGCTCCTTAAATACAACTAACTTTGGAGTCAGTGCAGGAAAAAAAAAACTATATCAGAAATCATTCAGAAAAAGTCTGAGAAGTATTTTGACATTTGAAGTTTCTTGTTCTCTTAATAATTCATCAGTTAGTAGAGGAAGACTGAACAAAGAGCCACTGTACAGTACATTTGGATTTTGTTCTGCAGTGTTAAAAACCACGTGTGGGTGGTGAGGGTGTTCAGTCAAGAAAAGAGGTCACATTTGCATATAAAGCTGCAGCCTTCCACATCAAATATATCATTTTTTGGTTTAAAAAGCATGTCTGCCTTTTGATGATTTCAAAGTCTTAAACAGTCTGCCTCATGCTCCATGACAACCAGACAGCTACTTTTAGTGGGAATGCAGGTGGTTAAATATATAACACCTGCTAGCTGCTTCTTTGAAATCTTGTTTTCATTTGTGATAAAGCCTTTTTTTATATGCTTTTATTCACGCAAAACAATACCTTGCACATGTCTCCAATGTCTCCTGTGTGCCCTGTATGTAGATCGGTGCGGATCTACAAAATATAACCTTTTAAAGTTTGGTAGTTTCCTTAGAGGAGCTGAGCAGAAAGCAGAGGAAGAAAGACAAGACAGACAGAGGAAGAGACAAAGAGTAGCTGGAACAGAAATATAAGAAATACAAACTCTGAACCACCTGACACCTCTGTCCCATTTATAATCACCTGCTGGCTCCAATACCGTGTGATTCTTCGCCTCAGCAGAACATCTCTAGCTTGCTTGGCGACTGAAGTTTCAAATTCAGTTTGAATTATGGAGTAATAGCCAAGTAACACCAGTTTGGTAATACCATAGCTAGGAGATTACTTTCAGTCTACATAAATGTTTATGTCTTTGCTCTACTGCCCTCCACTGGTTGAGAGGCAGAAGTTTCTTTCAGTTTGGTTGAACTGCTACCACAGTCACACGCTTGTCGTTTTAATTTATCACCCGTTTGCTTTTCCTGTTTAATATTCAAAACCCTCTGAGTCAAGCCGCTAAGCTTCACTGGCTATAATGTGTCAATCTACCACTCTGATTATTGCTCTTTATCCGTGTTCTTCTTTTGATATGCAAACTAGGCAATCTTCAGCATCTGCCAGCCACGAAGTAGGATGGCGGCAAGGATATATTTTGGATGATGAGACACTACCATCCATCCAATTTTAAATCCTGCTGTCACTGATTTCCAAATTCATCTTATGAACAGTTTTGTTTTTTAACACCTGCTCAGCACAGGGTGCTTATCTCAGCAGCAGAGCTGAAGACAGTTGTTTATGACATTTAATCTGTTTAGAAGTGGAATGAAAGCAAGCAGCTACGTATCACCAGATGGAATTTCCTCTCAGAAAAGGTTTTTATTTTTGTTAGAATATTAAGACCTGTATTCATGTATGTTCTCACTGTATATTCTCCGGATTTCAAAGGACAATGTGTTCAACAGCATTCTCCAGCAGGAGGGACATTGCAATCAATTCCTCTGTGATACAGTGCATAACTTAACTCGAGACATGCTCTTAAAACTTGACACACTATCATAGGAGACTTGCCCTGTATGAGATTGTTTTAGTAATTTATGATGTGGGTAATTGTGATCCTAAAAAGCGATAAAAATGAAGAAAATGTATAATGACTTAAACATATTTATGTAGTTAGGCTTTTTGATCTGATTGCTTGATCTCCACTTTGCATGCACTACTAATAAAATAAATCTATTGTACATGTTCACTTTGCTATAATATTAATTAAACAGAACTTGAGTATGTTCTAAAATTATGCATTACAGCAGGATCCAAATACATGGAAAACATGAGTAACTCAGGCTGAATGAACATGCTAAGGATCAGATCTTTATGATCAAAAATCCATCTATTTTTATGGCTGTCTAAATAGTAAAGAAGCAAAGGATGTCTCCCAAAAGGTTTTGCAGATGGCAACAGGGCCCTCTACTGGAAACAACAGTGCAGAGATACAGACCCTACAAGGAGCTGACTGTTTTGAGAAATGCAGTCTTTTATATAGTAGTTTCCAGTAATAGTAGCAGTTTATCTCTTTGCATTGTGCATTAGATTGACAGTCTTAGTCCTTTTAGCGCTTAGTCAGTCGGTGGGTAAGAAAATATAATCTTGGTGTCAAAATAATATAGAGACTCTTATCCTTTTCCTAGATGGACTTTGCACCGCACCACCAACATTTATTTGTATTATGTTGTAAGAGCGAAAGCATAAAAAAACACAAGTCAGCTCAAAGTCGATGCATTATGTTGAATTGATGTCATTTTGTTTTTTAAAGGTGGAAGATGCCTGAAAAATCACATTAAATTATTCTTTAAGGGTTGCTTCCTTGGTGTTTTAAATATGTTGTAGATGCATGAGTGCATGACAGTTACAAACTTATGCATTTGCAGCACTATCATCAAATGATGCTCGAAATATTACCCCCCCTCCTCCAGGTCAGTATTATTTTACATATATGGCCCTAATACGCTGTCGTACTGTCTGTGAATAATATTAGAGAATAATAACATGAGTCACTCATCAGTATGGGGAAATGGTTGACTCACCAGACTCTGCTACCTAGCTGGTTGAGGTTTTCAAATGTAAACATAGAGGAAAAGGTGGAGGGGATATATACCAGCTATGATCCAGACACCATAGACAAGCAAGATTATTTCCTGTGTCCATCTCAACATTGACAGAAATGCAGTGGAAAATGTGGAAAGATTAAACACAGGCCAGAATGCTGATGTGTCTCTAGCAGGTGAGCTTAACAACTTTTATGTTTGTTTTGAGGACAGCTACAGCCAGCAAGAAAAAACTGCTGAAGCAGATGTTAATGTATGGGTGGGTGCATCTTTTATACCTATCCCCCTTTCTGAGCATGATGCCAGGAGGGCTTTCAAACATGTGAACACCAAGAAAGTAGCAGGACCACACAGTATCAGTGACAGTATTCGCAATGATATTCAACCTGTCCCTTGCTCAGTCTTTCATGATCATGTAATATTTGCTGGTTAATGCAGTGGACTGCTAGATTTATATTTTGCATTGTGGTTAATCTTGTCTCTAGTTATGTCTCATCCTGGTTCATGAAACACTACAGGCCCTGCAATCTTGCTAAAAGCAGCTACACAGGCATATAAATCCTAGATCCAGAGGCTTTGAATGATTATCACCCACTGACGGCATACACAGAAGGGGAAAAGGTGCTAGTGACCCTAAGGGCATGCCTGTTGCATTTAAATGACTTGTAATGGTCTGTAAACCTATTCTCTGCATCATTTTAACTTCAAGCATTCATGGTCAGCTACATTAGTATTCCAACTGGAACACATTGATGTTTTGACAGCTTTTTTATAGTTTGCTTCATAGACAATGAATTGGTCTCTGAATTTATGAGGCCATAACATGTTTGTTTGAGCTGTAAATCATACATATATACCTCATTTGGATGTAAGAGCCCACAGAAACATTTTATAGCCTCATAAAGTCAGAGCCCAATTCATTGTCTATGGATCAGCCTCAGATTTCACATCTTAGTGACGTCACTGATTGGTGGGTTATCTCTGATTTCTAACATTAGGAGAGAGTGATGTGTATTCAGAAACACAGACTGAACTGTCCTGCAGCATATGAAGAATGAGCACATTTTTAAAATGTAAAAGGTTACATTCCGCTTTAAGTGTAGACTGTAGCTCTTTTATTGTTTTCATTAAATTCCCTCGGAGTATATAAGTAAAACATGAAACAATGTGGTGGTGTGTGAATTTGTAAGGAACACATCACACCAACATGTCATCCACATTGATTTGTGATCACCATACCTCTTTTTGGGGTAAAAAAAAATTAAACGGGATTAGACAGGGTTTGTTCATAAACTACAATGTGTGGAATAAGATAAACAAATATAAATCATGCTGAAGACTATCAAATCCCAGAAATAACTGCAGCTGAACTGGGAAATACTATAGGGGAAGACTGAAGAGGCATCACTTAACAAGATGCACAAACAAAACAAACTTCTCAAACAATGTAAGTGTTTTTACACAGACCAAATACCAAGGTATGGCTCAGATGTGGAAGAATACTAGTGTGAGACTCACTTAAATCTTTCTTCATTGCTTCAATCAGAAGGAAGTATGTATTCGGAAAGTTGCTCTGTACTCAAACACATTGGATATGAAATTAAAGTGCTGATTCTCACACTTGAGTGTGATTACATCGACATCAAATTAACTATAATTGTATTATATTTAAAGGTGAATTATCATGCATATCTCTTTCTCTCTCTCTTTCTACACACTAGTATTTCATTATAATCACAAAGTATTGACTTGCATTAAAATGTTAGAAGAAAATGAAAGTCCAAGGCATTTTGATAATAGAATTTTGATAATATGCTTATGTTATCTCATTTGCTTCCCAAACTACAATTCAGTGCAGCTACAGCAGCTACATAGAAACAGCTTTTGCAGAAATAACGAGCAGTAAATGAATAATGAATGTATATGCAGCATATCAGACTACAGGGAGCAACAACAAGAACATAGTGAATGTTCATTATTAACTGCTGCCAACTTGTCTTTTATTACTACATCAAAAAGGAAACTGATATTGTTTATTTGGTACAGAGCAGCAATTCAGTTTAACAAGATGAGCTGTTTTCTTCTTGAAAAACAAGGTGCAGTGTATCTCCCTGCTTCAACTCCAGAGGGGTAGTAGATTTACTGAAGCTGTGAAAATATGCTCTCTCTATATACTGTATATTTATAGGGAGGGAACAGTACATTTCATGTGTACACACTGAAAGAATATGTCACTGTGTTTAAAGGGTTTTAAACTTTGACTTCTATATACATATAAAACAAATAAACAAATGAAAAAAGCTTAAAAGTAGGGCTACCAAACTTAAGCTTAGTAAAAAATAAAGGAAAGTTAGATTATGTGGTCAAAAAGAAAACAGGTAGACATCATCTGTCTGTACAGCTGTAAAGAGAATGGTGTCATATAATGGGAATGATTTAAGTATATTTTGTTGTTGCTTGTCCCATTTTCTTCTTTCCCCCTGGTTGTCATTAGTTAATTGTGCACTGGATCAAAACACAGCGCAAACACACAGGCATCTCTGTGTCGAAAGAGAACAGACAGGTGTCACATGGGAAAAAGAGGCAGCCACTCTAAGAGTACCATCAGAGATTTAACAGCTTGGGACATCTCTTGTCGCATAGAGGGCTTGACTTGATGCTGTTACTGAGAGGGAGAGTAGATATTGAACACTAACAAATAGAAAACAAATACAACTCACTGACACTTGGAATTATTAGACATTTGATTTTATATTATATCAGTGATAAAATAATACAATTACATTTGTCTTCATGATTTATAATTCAAACTTTGAGAGAACATTTTGTTTCAATGAAGCTTTATTTGTTACTCAATCTGTCCTTCATACAAATAATACTAAAATAATTAGAAACCAATATCATACTCACACACATATACACACTAACACACACACCCACACACACACACACAAAGTCACAGTCAGTATATTTGATCACACGTGTGCAAAAACACATACAAAAAATATCTTCACAATCATTATTAAGTTATTCAAATAGCTGCTCATCCTGACAATCCAATCATACCGTGTATGTGCCCCGAAATGCTCCTTTCCCTGCACTAAAAACACATTACCAACATACAGACATACAGTTCCATGAACACATTATTGATAACAACAATTTCAAAGGTTATAACCATATCAGTTAACATAGACTTCACTAAAACAATTACATGTTAAAGCAAAGCCGTACTTGGGGAAGGCATTGTCACTTTTCAGTGCACATACCTCATGAGGAGTTGATATGCAGTCATTGACAGCTGTGGGGGATTTACTGTATCACCATCAGCATTGAGGGATTTTTTCAAGTCTAAATGTGTAATTACAAGCAAAATGGCCTCTTGCAAAGAAATGGCTACAAGTCCCCACAGCAGTCACTTCATGAACTCCATGACATGTGCTAATGTGCAGTCAAACATTGAAATAATCAACAAAAAATTAATATTGCAGTATTTAATCCAAATGACCCAAGAGATAAAATATTTAGCCAAAACCAGATTTGTTCTAATTAGCTAAATTACACCTTTTGTTTCCCCTAAAATTCTGAATAATTCCTCTGGAGGATTCATTTAACAATTAGTGTTAATACAATGTTGTAGAATTTTCTCAATACAATCCAACACTTATTATTGAACTAGGTTCTTGTCCACAGCAAAGCAAAGAGGTATGATTTTTATATGACACAGTTAAATATCATCTTCTGTCCGGACACCTATGAGTAGTATTTGATGTTTTTCTTGTACTAGCAGGCTATACTCTGAGGCGAAACATATTAAAAATCAGAAGATCAGGTCAAACTGTAAACGGAGTCACTAACAGACCTGTTTAAAAGACACATTTTCACTCTTGTCTGTATTCTAAAGTATCAATAAGCTACATGTAAGATTGTGTCTTCAACATGATTTAAACATCAACATGATAAATATACACCCAAGGGATTAGGCAACTTCTAAAATGCATTTAAAAGGACACCCTAACACTTTCAAGTGTGACTTTTCTGCACCAGGCATTATTACTATGTCAAAAAACAAATGTTCCTGCATTGCAACCTGTTAGCATTGTTAGCAAACCTCATTATAAGAAATTAAATGCAGCTAAAGCTAAACATGCACACTTGCATCAGATAGCATCTATAATAAACAAGCCTCTGTGCCACTTTAAAAACTCCTGATGAATCCATGCCTCACACGAGTGATAACTTAACAGAAAACAGAATCATTATAATACATTTTAAAATGTGAAGGTATCTTTTGCTTTCACCGTGGCTAAGTCATCTGAAATCATGAACAACACCGTCTCATTAACTTCCCCAGTGTGAGTAAAAGCTAGTGAATAACAAAAAATAAATTTGGTGAGAAACTATTATGTTAGTGGAAAAATAAGCTGGTATGAAGTTGCATTGGGAGATGCTGCACAGTGGCAGTTTCAGTCAGTCCCACATGGCTCACCTTCATTACTTAATTCAGCAGTTCAGACAGTATAAACAACCAGCAGATGTCCATGTTTAATCAATCTTGCAGCTGCTGAAAAGCTCTGGTAAATCTACAGTTTTCATTCATGACCTTTCTCACCCCACTAACATAGTACTATGCTCCTACTGACAAAAGATACATTTTACTACTAGATTACTATTTATGGTCGCATTTTCCATCAGTTACTTCCAAAAAGAGGAACTTTAAATGTATTTTCTCTGAGTCACCACAGCTTTTTGTTCAGTTACTGCTGCATCATGATATCAGGCATCCAGCACCGTTCACTTGATAAGCAATAACACACAGAATTGTGTCACTATTAACTTCCCAACTGCTTCAGCATGAAAAACGGATTTCTTGGGGAAAGTGGAATGATTATGCTCCTTAAATTATTGGAAATCATATCCTTTTGCTTTTCAACTGTTAACATCAATTTATGCCCATACAGTGAAGCCTAGGATCCATCCATAGAAACTATAATAAAGTGTTTACGTGTTGATGGTTAAATCTCCTCACCTGGAGGAGCTGCCGTCCTGCACTGGAAGACTTCATTAGTATTGGTTTCAGCAGACACTGTGAGAGCTGCATGGTCTAATTGGTATTTCAAGTGGGTTTCAGGCCGGCCAGTAAAAACTAACAGTGGGAGAAATACAGACACAGTCCAAAATGTTTGTCACAACAAGGTCCACAGATTGGTGGGATGTAACAGTGTGTCATCGATCTCTCTCATACACACACACACACACACACACACACACACACACACACACACACATATATAAATATATAGAACATCCTCTGGGCACAGTGAGGGTAGCGGGTACATGGGCTCTCCCTCCTCTTGCCATGCTCTTTTGTTGTGGCCACACAAGGGTGGCCTTTGTGTGCCATCAGAGTGTGACAAAGTATGAGCGTATCTAAGAGAAAGTATGTGCATAATTTGTCTCCTAATGTCTTTTTATGTGTGTGTGTGTGTGTGTGTGTGTGTGTGTGTGTACCCTTTTGTTCATGCGCCGCTCTCCCACTGTTCTGGCTTAGGTCCCACCGTTTCTGCAGGACAGAGCAGATAGAGGACAGGAGAGAGAGTGTGCCTCCTTTCTGTCATCACACTGTAGCATTGTTGTTGGAGTGGGCAGGCTGGGTTTGAAATGGGAATGAAAAAGGGGGTGTCCTCGAGTGTCCTTCCTGTGGAGGAAAGCAGCAAGCATCCTGGGAGTGATGGTACCATAGATGTTGCCTCTGCTTATGTCTCTTTCAAGTCTGCCATTTAAGTTTATATTTGATGTATAGTCTTGATTTTGCAATGTGGCAGAAAGTCTCATCCCATGTACATCCAGTGCGATAGGTCCAAATCCTGTATCAAGGTGTACTGTACACCGTAATGTCCTAAAAATAAATACCACGTTTTCCCATTTTGAATGCCTTTTAGGGATTATTCATTTGTCTTTGAGAGAACACCGTGCACTGGGAGCCTGGTAAAAAAAAAACAAGTGTAAAGAGGGGAATTTCACTCTACTTTGTCATTGTTGTTGGAGTGAACAGGCTGGCACTGGGGTGGGCACGAAGACGAGGACGAGGAGGAGGCGGAGGAAAATGTTTTACTGGTGGCAGAGGGTTCGTTGGGTTTGTGTTTCTGATGCAGGGCGATCGCAGCTAGAATGCTAATGATGTGCACGTGGAAGTACATGGACCTAGGAAAGACAGGAGGACAATGTTGTAACTTGTAACTAAGCAGAAATGTTGCATAACAGAAAAAAGAAGATAACATTATATCACATGTTAAAACATAAAATATAGACATAATTCTGGGGCTAAACTCCACTTCCCTTCAACCATAAATAAATACATCAGCAGAAAGAAATAGCACTGCTGGCATAGTGGCTCCTAACATAACATTTATACCACAAAAAGAATGCAAATACATGAATACGCTATATATTTTTGACTATTTAGATTTGAGCTTTGCGATAAAGGATATTTTAAACCATTTCACAACTTGTTAAGTGGATACTCTAATACGAAAAACAGGTGTTAAACAAACCTGTAATAAACCATAGTGGGTTGAACTGCCAGAAGTAGAAAAGGCATGACAGTGTAGCAGATGGCCAGTTGGGTGGCTGCCCAAGTTAAGAAGTCGTAGCTTAGCTTCAAGCCTGTGGAGCCCATGAAGTAGTGGCGGACAGACTTCCGTACCTTGCAGACAAAGAGAGATGAACATACATAGGGGGATAAATAACTGTTGGATGGGAGAGTGTGTTTGAGCTATGTTGTTAATGTACTTTAACAAAACCAATAATGTAAATAACTAAATATCCAGCCTTGGAACGTAACAGTATTTCTCATGTTACACTCCATAAGTTTAGATAAGTACAGTAATTATAATCCAATCCAATATTGTTTCCTGCTTTAATTAACAACATTTCACATAAGCCCTATAGTACCAGCGCAGGTAAAACATAATAGCTTCACAAAAGAGGCGAGCCCATTGGCAAGTCCAAGGGCCATCGCTGGTTTGGACTTGTCAGTTAAAACAGTGAGACAGAGGGGACTAGGCATCCACAATTGTAGTATGTTACTTGTTTCTATTTTAATATTACATTTTTCTTCCGGTTGTATGTTGAATTATAAATTTAAATTTCCAGTGGAGGAACAGTACTCACAGCTCGTGCTGCTATGGTGATAGGGATGGCGGTGATGAAGGTGAAATAGTACCCTGGATAAACACCATGCCAGAGGGCAGACAAGATAAAGGTCAGAGCCAACCGGTGCTTGGGGGCTCGGTCATAACACACACTGAAAAGGGGACAAAAAGTAAACAAATTCACAATAATAAAGACTAAATGGAAGGCAGATGGAATTTGTACATAAGTCCACAATTGTGGCACTTACGTTTTAAGCCAAATTCCTGTTCGAATATTCCAGTTGTCTATGAATGTCTTGAAACTGGTTGCTGTCTGAAAAAGATAAATAATCAACAATGACCACATAATGCTAACTTTATGCTCAAATCTTAAATAACTGACAGACTCCGACCCACATGTATGAATTTTAACACAGTAGTTCTTTCCAATATGTGAAACACTGAGATTACCTCAATCCCCAAGATGTTGAGGTTGCAGATGAGATCCCAGGATGGTTTTCCATTTTTATCAATCCCAAGGAAGCCATAACCCGCAGCGTTGTTGACGGCATCAGCTGACAAGACAGAGGAAATAACCAAAACATGACATACACAGCAATAAAAATTAAGCTTGTGTTTTGCTCAGCTGAAACACACACACATTGCTCACCTAGTGTCCAGGCGAAGTAGAATTTGGGCCTTGCTGCTTGTATGGAGAAGAAAGCGTAGGTGAGCCTGGTAAGGAAGGGGGTGTTGCTGACAAAGTCGGGGTCAACATTGTGCACTATCGGCAAGGCCCGGGTCACATAGAGGAAGAACAGCATACAGCCGCAGCAGACCAGCAGCTTTTTACAGACAGCGTTCTGCAGAGACAATGGATGTGACTGAAACACAGATTCACAACGACCACTGGTCCAGTCAAGCTTGAGTTTAATCAAAAAATGGAGTCATATCTTGGAACAAGAAAGAAAACATTACTGCGCTAAGACTAGGTTCAAAAAGAAGAATGTGGTATTCTAGTTTGTTGTTTAATAAGAGCCACAATAGGTGTGCAAATTTCTATATCTATTTTCCATTTAAGATGTTTAACATTAATAACATCTGTTAATGATGATGATTTTCTAACTAACTTTTAAACTGAAATACAAAAATCGGACTCTGGTTTGTGCATAAGCATTTAATCCTGTTCCTGTATAGAATTCTAGATGTAAAATCTAGGGAGCTTCAGAGAGGTATGGATTCAGGAACTTACCATAGGTGACAGGTCTGGAGTCTTATCATAGCCATTTTGCCCATTACACGTCCCAGAGTGATGCCTGAGCCTACTGCTAATGTGTCTGCCCTCTATGAAGTCTATGTAGTCCTTATAGTTACTGCACGGTCCCACCAAGACACTCAGGAAGTTGAGATTGTAACTCAGGTATTCAATGAGAGATGGCCTCACACTGCAAAAAGTACAAAAGGAAACACAACTGAAAACAAAGCAGAGAACTCTTTGGTTTGCAGTGTGACAAGACAGACCCTTTCAGGTGAAATGCAGCAGCACTATTGGATATTCTCATCAATTGTTGGATGGAAATGTTAGACAAGCATGCCAATTTTTATTTGAAACATAGTCTTTTGCAATTAAGAAAGCAGGAGTCCTGTAAACCTGTATCACTGCGAAACAGATGAAAAGCTTAGCTTACATAAAAGTGCACATTTAGTCAATAACAAAAAGATAAAACAATTTCACATCAATACAATATGAAACATTACTAGCTTTTGATTGGCTTCCCTGGATATTTATACTTGTGTTGATAACTGGTTATGAATTGTATCCAGTTCCAAGTACTGAACAACCAGTAAATAGTTAAAAGAATATTTGTTTCAATGTGCTTATACTAGAGTCTTTTAAACAAAGTTTTGACATATTGTACTTTTGTCTACACTGCTGTTTACAAATGCATTGAAGCATGTGTATAATGTTTACAATTTATTGTATGATTAAAGAAATATGATAAGAAGACAATAAAAGCACAATCAGAATTAGGATCAATGTAATATTAATGATTCCTAACCCCAAAGGGAACACATGATATATCAGACATGTCTGTAGTGCTTTGGGATCCTTATCATTGTGATACAATTCAAAATTATTTTGGAATGGCATGCATGGTTCGCTGATAAATGTGGTGTAAATCAATTAACATGCATACAAATCTAATATCTTCCATGCAAAATTATACCCATATTTTAAGTTTCCAGCATGCTTTTATGGGAACAAGCTATTCACCATGTTTGCATCTCCTTGTCATTGTCCTTCGCAGCTAAAGGAAAATAAAGAGTTATTTATTCTTTAAATTAGGAGGTCATTCAGATGCACCCGTCTGTGCATCCATACTTTGACAGTTTTTTTGGTCCAGATAATCGATTCACCTAGGTAATCAGATTTAAAAGAAAATCAGCTAAATTCAATGGGGGAAAGGGGCGGAAAATCCCATCTTATAGGTTAGTGCTTTGCCCTGTTTCCAAATTATCTATCCACTGATGTTTCACATAGGAACATATAATTACAACTGTATGAAAAGAAAGTGTAGTCATTAAACTGCAATTTCTAAGGTAAAAACTTACTTTATAGCCATCAACTTCTGTTCCGGTGTCAGACCTTCTTCCTTCTTACACATACCTTAAAAAACAAGTTTAAATCATCAGTAAGTTTGTTTAAGAACTTTCACTATTTCACAATCTGTCAGGATTATTACTAAGGGATTCAATTTAACTCTGATTTACAACTTTTGTAAGATGTTTTGACATGACACAGTGGGAAAAGCACAGGTGTAAATAATGAAATGAATAATGGCTGAATTCCATTTAGCTAGTACTGTACATGCTGACATACTGGACACTTGAAGAGAGTCATCGTTAATGTTATAAGTAAGATATGTGCTTTTCCTACTATGAAAAGTCAGAATGGCTACAGTGTAAAAAGTCTCTGAAACGGTGAGTAATTGCCTCCACTATTAACGGCGTAACATCTGTGTGCATTTGAGTGTGTACAGTATGCGTGTGTGCGTGTGTTCATCCTCTCCTTGGTCTTACCATCATGGAGTTGAACAGCCAATGTGGTGATCTTCTGGGTTACTATCATCAAAGGCCTGAGCAGAAAAAAAAATGATTGTTTAATTTCACTGTACAAGTTTGGTGGGAAAAAGCTGATAATCCACTGCTGTTAATTAATATTAGACACCGATTTTGTAGAGATTCTCAGTTGAGAAAATGTATACACAGTATGTATCTGAGAACAAATACCTTTTACATACATAAACAAGTGTCATAATCTAACTCACATAATACTGGCAGTTTCAGCTAGTAACGCTTATAGTACAACTAGTGTTTTTAAATGTTTTAAAAATCTGATTCAAAGCCCATGACAGCTAGGCAAGCAAAATGTTTGATATGGGGATTGTTTTAGTAAAGAGGGCACTTTTCTTCATTCTTCATTCTTTATACAAACGGTTTGAAACAAGGCAAGTCCAAAACAAAAGCCTGCTGAGTCTGTGTGAGACAACAGAATTTATCTTCCCCTGTGAATCCCTTCATTCTTTTCCAGCACTGTCAAATCAGGTCACTTATTAATCCAATGCAATTCATTCAAATCCCCAGATTTTCACTTAAGTGTTTTATATCCTTGAAACCAGTAAAGCCAGATCTTCATCTTGACAAGCTTGAAGTGTTCAAGAAATAATCATGAACAAAAGTCATGAAGTACGTTTAACTTTTGGTGCTTCAGACACTGTTATCCAGAATAGCAGTAACACAATACAGCATTAGAAAGCAGTCTAACAGTACACTAGTCAACATACTGCACTTGCACAAAAACTCCTGTTTGTGTTAGGTTTCTATTAAGCCACACAGTTTCCACTTCAGTTTCAGTTTTCTACTGGGAAGTAGCCATTGCAGATGCCAGTAAGTACTGGAAGTGAGGCGACAATTGAGGGCATGACGGTCCTGTACAGTCTTAACACACCAGTTTTACACCCCCTCCTCTAGTTTAATTCACAGAGAGAGACCTCTCTGTCCCATGAATGTGAGCATGTGTGCACAAAGGCACACATAAACTTCATCTCTCTCTCTCTCTCTCTCTCTCTCTCTCTCTCTCTCTCTCTCTCTCTCTCTCTCTCTCTCTCTCTCTCTCTCTCTCTCTCTCTCTCTCTCTCTCTCTCTCTCTCTCTCTCTCTCTCTCTCTCTCTCTCTCTCTCTCTCTGTCTGTCTCTCTCCCTCACCCTCTCTCACACTCACACACTGGTTCCTGTGTGTGAGTGGGCTGCATTGTGTGCACAGCATTGAAAACCTAGGCAGAGAGGGGCTGGCCGTGTGGCTGGCAGTGCCAGTTCAATGAGAGTTGGCAGTTGGCTTTAGAGAAACATTTTCAGGGTGCCAGCCAGTATGTGAAACACACCACCACTGTGGCCTACATACTCTGTTTTCCCATGTAGACTGTAGAGTTAGCACAGCACACAAGATTTAGAACCAGTTCAACTTCAGTTCTGCTGCCTTGCACAGATTGAAAAAAGATCAGCTCATGGAAATGCTATCAGACAAACAGCAACACAGAACACAGACTCTAGATTAGCATTTGACATCTTCTTACATGGAAAGTAAAACAGGAAATCAGGGGAAAACAAAGTGGAAAAGCAGAAAATCACCCACATACAGATGTTATGCCAGTAAAAAACTGAATTGCGGAACCTTTGCTTAGTGTTATTATTTCATTCAATTCTGGGTAAGTAGTGTATATAGTTACATATATGAACACCATCTCTGTGATTCACAACCATTTATCTGTCCAATCTAAAAGCTTAAAGAACCTTGATGTCTAATTCAATATATGACCCTACCAAAGGCTGACTCACAGGCCTGGCTGCTCATCACAAAAGTCACGCGGACTGCAATTGAGGCTGCCAGCAAATTCATCCACAGCAGGACTGTGCAAAGAAGTTGCTGAATACCAGCAAAGACTACAGTCACCTTTAGGAGCACAACTGCACACAGGACACCTTATTTCGCCACGTTTTCTGGTGTGAACATTTCCAGTAAAAACTGTGGTACTAGCTCAGGCATTATCCTGACAAAGTACATGTGTATGACCCTCTATATTCAGTTACATATTCAGTTGTTTTTGTAAAGCATGTGAGAAAAACAACCATATGAAAGCAGCTTTAGAATAAATTTGCAGATAATAACTGAGGGCACAGGTTTGATTTCAACATATTGTCATTATGTTGCAATCTTTCATTTATGACATAATGAGCAGTAACAGTCACTGCCAACTTTCCATAAGAGGAAATCCCCTCCTATTTTCCTTTTTCCCAGTTCTGCCTTCGCCACATCTTAATTATCCATCTAGAGTCTGAAAGACAGCATGCAGTATTGTAATGTAAAGAAACACTTCAAACAAAGCGTGAACTGACTGCTCCCTCCTTTAGAAGCAGCCTTGTTCGTAACACAACAAAGTCACAGTTGCCAGGAGGCAGCTAGTACTTCAACTTTACCTGGCTGGACAAAGTCAACTGAACAATCCGAACTGCTGATTTTTAATCAGTGGTATTTACACAGGGCCGTGGCACTGACAACTGTGCAAGCAGGTACCAAACTGTTTGAAAACTGATAACATTAGAACTACCCTAAAACTGAAATGACGTATATCCTGTCAACACAGAAAGGTGTGGCAATGAGACAGTTAGGCTGCGTTCGGACTACAGGCAAATCTGATTCAAATCTGATTCCAAATCGGATTTGGCTCTGTTCAGACTGGGCAACTGAGTGATGAAGTTTTTCCTTACCCAGAGAAGTCAGTGGACAGTATTCCATAGTTAAAGATGAAGACTCGGCTCACTTGGCAAACTGTCAGGTATCCCATAGCAGTCACCATTGAATATCTGTATATTGAGGAGGGAGCAAAGCTACATCAGACAAAAGACAATTAAGATGTTTTGGTGACAGATACAATACCTATAAATACTCACTAGTAGGGCTCCCACATCTTGGTCATTAATAATCAGCTGTTAATGTCTGGGTTGATTAGGAAATGTTTTTTACATTATAATCTTATTATATTGTTCAAAAGTAAACAAAATGGAAATGATCACATTTCTGACATTTGTGTCTTTGCCTTTTCTTTCTCTACATATTATTATATGACATCATGACCTGCTATCTATAACATCTGGTTCAAAGCTCAAATGAACAAAGTGTTCTTCAGTATAGTAACTAAGAAAAAGATTTAACTTTAAGATTACCACAGAATCAGAAACAGTTTTAAATGTCATTAATGTCATTAATATTTATATATTGACTTGAGGGTGCACTAAAGTGTCTTCAGTTTGTTTTGATTCATTCAGTTACCCCCTCTCAGTCTGTGTCAGTAATGCAGAGGTGTGTAATGTGTATGTGTATTTAAGCTAGGACATGTACACATTACACTGTTTTACTTCCACATGTTTTCTCTACCCTTCCCTGCAAGTAATCCCTTTACACGTGAACACCAGAGCAACCAATCAAACCTCATTATATTGCTCCATTCATAAAACTACCACAACACACTTATGCTAGGTTGTTTGCTCTGATACAAGCTGGCAAAATACACAACCAAACCAAATATGAACATTCATATTACGAATCCACAGAAATACATTCTAACAATAGCTTAAAAGACAGGCCCTTCAAAAATGCACACGGACACACTAACAGTCCTACAGTCTCCATCTATTTAGCAGACTGGTCCGGCTAGCGTGTCAGGCTGCCTTTCACCTGACGTGTTTAAGTTATTTTCATGCTTTCAATAATAATATTTTAGTTCAGGACACATATTTAAATGGGACATAATTGGGCGGGGTGCATTGCACTACAATTTTTGTTGGAATGTATGTGAGGGAGAGGATGAATGGGACATTTCCAAGCTTTAAGAACAGGAAAGATTTTGATTTAGACTTTCAAAAACGGACTCGTTAAAACAAATAAGCCGTCAGTACCGTTGCCATTATCTGAACTAGCTGTCCACTCCAGTGCCATTTTCACTAGGCTCATGAGACCCAGTAGTGAAGAACAGCATGCCTCTCTTGACAAACGCCTTTAACATTAAGAGTTACTGGACTGAGCTTGTCTGACAAGTTTTAGCTGAAGATAACAGTAACTAGAACTGCACCACTATCATGGAAATGATAAGGGTTGTTTTGACATTTCTATCATCCTCCTGTCAACATGATGACAAACAGACAGGTCAGTCTGGTCTAGAAATGATCCTTATAGCAACTTATTGATTACATAACATAAAATAATTCTGTCTATCTACAACCAAACCAGTGTGACTTCCAGATTTAACGCATGGCTACATAGTAAAGATTCTTCACAACTGCTTTCCAGACACGTGGCAAAGGGACATTGATTGATTGCAAACAGCAGTAAGCAGTACATTTCAATCAATCTCAATCAATCTTTATTTGTATAGCGCCAAATCACAACAAAGTTATCTCAAGGCACTTTACACATAGAGCAGGTTCTAAACCGTACTCTTCAAGTTTTAATTTATAAAGAGACCCAACATTCCCACATGAGCAAGCATTTAGCGACAATGGCAAGAAAAAACTCCCTTTTAACAGGAAGAAACCTCAGGCAGAACCAGGCTCAAAGTGGGCGGCCATCTGCCTCGACCGGTTGGGGTAGAGGGGAGAGAGAGGAAGAATAGGAGAGAGAGAGAAGCACATAGAAAATAAACATTGAAGCTAGAAGGTCCGGGACTGGAATCTGTCATCCGGACGTCTACAGGCCCAGATTGCCTGTGAGATGAGAAAGCACAGACAACTCCGGGGAAGAAGTGTAGGTTACTGAATGCATTAATAGTACATGAATGTTATTGGATATAGATGGATGGATATAGAGAGAGAGAGAGGAGGAAAGAGGAGCTCAGTGCATCGTGGAGGTAGGAGTCCCCCGGCAGTCTAAGCCTATAGCAGCATAAACTAGGAGCTTGCTAACTATAAGCTCTATCAAAAAGGAAAGTTTTAAGCCTACTCTTAAAAGTAGAGAGGGTGTCTGCCCTCCGGACCGAATCTGGGAGATGGTTCCACAGGAGAGGAGCCTGATAACTGAAGGCTCTGCCTCCCATTCTACTTTTAGAGATACTAGGTACCACAAGTAGGCCTGCGTTCTGGGAGCGCAGTGTTCTGGTAGGTACATAAGGTACTATGAGCTCTTTAAGGTATGATGGAGCCTGACCAGTAAGAGCTTTAAAAGTGAGGAGAAGGATTTTAAATTCTATTCTTGATTTTATGGGAAGCCAATGCAGTGAAGCTAAAATAGGAGTAATGTGATCTCTCTTTCTAGTTTTTGTCAGAACGCGTGCAGCTGCATTCTGGACCAGTTGGAGAGTCTTTAGAGACTTGTTAGGGCAGCCTGATAATAATGAATTACAATAATCCAGCCTAGAAGTAACAAATGCATGGATTAGTTTTTCAGCATCATTTTGAGACAGAATATGTCTCAGAATATGTCTACATTTGATTCCACATAATATTTTAGATGTTTAATCGGCACAATTTTCAAAACATTTCAGTGCTCCAGCATTTCAAAATATGTCTCCGTAACATAGCCATTTCCCAGATGTATAATACATATGTGGATTTCCCTTTAAAATATGAAGATCAGCACTTACCTGTGTATATTCTTGATGTCAGCATTGATGATTATCAAGTAGTTTGCAACCACCACTGTCAGGATGTGAGCTGAGTACCTGCAGAAGAGGACACACACACACCATCAGAAAATGTAACTAATATATGAATAACACATTGTTCTTTAACTACAAAGGAAGTGTGACCTTATGCTGTAAGTGTGTATGTGCCAGTACAGCCTAGACATATTTAACCTAAAACCTGTTTCCTCACCTCCTTACTTATCACCTCTCTGTGCATTCTTATTGTCTACTGCCTGATTATCCTCCTATGATTATAGACGTACTGTACTGCTACGTCATGCACTGGGCCCTGCATCAGCTCCATCTATGTGTCAGAGAGTTAAACTGATAAACAGATGGAAAAAAACTGCTCAGCATTCATCTACTGAAGATAGTTAACAACTACATACAGTATATTCACTATTGGTAATCAGGTCAAATTGGCTCAGTAAAAAAAAAACTACAAAATGTGTAGTCTCTCATGAGAGAAAAATTATTGGACCACTGTGTGAGGACAGAATCAGTACCATCCAAAGCAGAAGATGAGAAAGGTAATGCCAAGGAGAGTGGCCACAGCGTGCCTGACCAGGGGATTGGCATGGCTAGGACTGAGGTAGAGACGGAACCAGAAGGCAGCAACCAAGGCAAACAGTTGGCACGTCAAAAAATTCACCTGTGTGTGGAAGAGATAGATTTTAGTTTGGCGGATCACACATGTGCAAAATCTTCTATCTCTGATACTACATAACTGGAGCTATTTGTGTGGTAAGGTTATAATGACTTATTTCATCATCATAAATAATACTAGGCTATATAACTGTATCCTACTTAGGTATTGTTTTGCTGTGATATTAAACAAATAGCTGGATATTCTTAACGAAGTCAGATTTTTAAACTTTGAAATCTTCAGTTTCATGCCATTTTGGAGAGAAAAACAACAACAGCGCCTCACACCGTTACAATTATGAGCTTAATTGTGGGTGTTAGTGACTTTTGAAGAATAACTGTATGTCTTTCTAAGAAGTGACATGATGTTAGGTGAGAGACTAAACACCTATGATGGGGAAAGTTGTCCAGGAGACAACCTAATATGGCAAAATGCTCTTTAATTCCTACCTGGTCAAGAGGAAAGCCCAGGTATTCACTGACTGGCAGCAACCACTTGGATCCAGTGGTTTTAAACGCAGTGTCCGCACGCTCGCCCATCCTGCGTAGTTTTTTATAATTAATGCGACGCCTCAATGTTCCCGGTTGTTCCTTTTTTTCTCTCTCTCTTTAAAAAAAACTTTTGCTAAATGGTTACTACTCTGTGTGACTGATATACATTGTTTGCCCGAAATGTCCCGTGACAATTCAAACCATCGCACAGTGTGAGTGCTGAGACCAAGCTATGCAGACTCTCCCTCCTCTCTCCTCTCTCCTCCTCCTCTTCCTCTCGGTATCAGTTAAGCCTGACAGACACACAGTGAGGATATTCAGCACTTCCTGTCAAGTCTTCAAATAAAAGTCAAGTTGAGGAATATGCAATTGAGGTTTTATATTACAAACAGAAAGCAGATTGTGTAATATTTATAATGAGAAACCTGTTCTGTGTCTTTTTCCCTTATAGACATGCCACTAAAGAGACATTTTAATTAATAACGAGTCTATCATGTTTTTCCTTCTTTTCAAATGAAAAGCTATCTCGTTCAATTATTTAAAAACAAACAAACCCAAAAAAACAAACAACAACAATAACTAAACCACAGCGTGAGCAGGATGGATAAACACACGTCTGTCTTGTCTGGTAGGCTACATTTGTTGAAATTGTATTATTTAAAAGTCAAAAGTATGAGGCCACCTCAAGTACTTCCGGTGTTTTTCAGGCTGTATTTGAAGCTTGACTCAGCATGATTGAAAAGGTGGGACCAGTCACCAGATTTTCCCCGCCCCTTTTTCAAATTGGAGTTTTATTTGTGACTGCTGGTGGAAAAAACGAAAAGGAGCAGGGAAATATGAGAAACAAATGTTTAAAGGTCATTCATGATGGAAGCAATAATGATAATGATAATAATAATAATAATCATCATCATCATCATCATCAGTGATACTTGGTGGTGTGAGTGCAGTATCACTAAAGTAGCCTAGTGAAAAGGTGCCACATGGTCATCCTGTGAGTAATAACTGATATTGATTGAGTTTTGGGTGTGAAGTAACCCAAAGATTATTTTGAAAATGATGATAATAAATTGCATGCCTGTGCAGAGATTAAAAATAGGCGGTTTTTCTGTAAAGGTCAGCTGTGGAAAGGCTGAATGCTCTTTTCTGAAAGGCTGCAGCAGGGATGAAAGACATATTTAAAGTTTATAGTTAAAGCTTTGAGTCATAATTAATGCCCAAATGTCAAGTTCTGTCTGTGGCTCCTCGGAGGTACTTTTTGTACAAGGTATGTCCAAGGGCATTAAAAATAGGGGCCAGCTGTGAAGTCAGCTTACAATGTTAACTTTTTCCTAACAATAAACAATTAATGTGACATTTATCATCATTGAAGAATATATTTTTTTCTTCTTGTTCCCATCAACATGGAAGTCAGAGGTCAGGACATCCTGGTAGATACTTTCTTAAGGACAGTTAAGCATCTTTTAGGTTGTCATATCATAATACCACCATGATTCCCAATCTATTTACAGGGCATACAGTACATCATGTGGGTAGCAATACACACTTTACTGGTAATGATGCATTCACATATAACAATGCATACTGCACATCATGGGTGGGCTTTATAGAAATGAATATGTTTTATGCTTTATGTGTAGAGACAGTGATATCTGACATAGATACAATATTTTTGGCAAATATCAGCAAGTTATTGGAAATGCTTTTGCATTTTCTGATCTTCTGTAAGTGCTCTATAGTTATTCAATTCAATGCAAGCCTGCCCCTACAATGTAAAAGATATATTTAGACTTGACACCGTGCCAATCAGGCCTAAGCGATCCTTCTGGATAACATTAATTTCCACTTGTCAACATCATGGTGAGGCACACATAACACAATGTACTTGACGTATAAGGAAAATAAGAAGTACTGACCTAATCATTTGTATGACATAAGCAAAGACTAACACAGGTCTGATGGACAAAGACTAACATGATACAGCCTTGCAATATTAAATTTCATTTGTAAAGATGAAAATTAAAGAGGATATATTTTGAAGTGGTGTGACATAATAACCTCTCGTGTATGATGAATTTAATTTAAAGTTTAGCCTAGAATTATCACCACTTTTCATTCCACTGGTTTTACCCTCTGCTGCTCCCCTGACCTGCAATCACAGTAACACATTTGTACGTCGGTTTTTAACGCCCGAAAACGATCTTACCATACTGACATCTAAGTGCCAGCCAAAACTTCAAGCAAAAATTAAAGACAGTTTTGTTTTGTTTTTTACTTTAAAAAGATGGGCTCAGAGCAATCTTATGTCATTGGCTGTAGAGCAGACAAAAATGTTTGGAGTTTGAATTAATAGTAAAAATACCACAAAAAAAATTCAAACCATTCATGGACATTACAAAATATTCAGTTCTCCACTGAAACCTTTATTTAAGCCACAACAATCATTGAGGTCTCCCTCATTTGCAATGATGCTAAAATACATGATTTAAAAAAAAGAAAAAACCCCCACAAAAAATAGTTAAATGGATCAAAAGGGAACACTACTCAGTGGAACAGTTGCATACTGAGGTTAAGTGGTTTGACATCATAGTCTTGAATTGTCCAGGAATTGAAGATGTGTTGAAGAGTTAAATGTTAAAATAGTGTCAAATGTAATGTATGGAAAAATAAATAAAACTACCACGTTTTAGTATATGATAGAATGGTTTCTGTTTATTTGAAGCTTCACTATCTGTCCTCAGTTGGTCACTGGCCCCACCTAGCGGCCTGCGGAGGAACACACGAGGCGTGACGGGTGACGTCGCCTGTTTACAACTGCCAATGAACACGTGGCGCACCAAATACTGAGCTATGATTGGCCGAAGCGGTAGTAATATGGGCGGGGGCTCTCATCTGAAGAACCAATAGCGTCGGGCATGTAAATTCCGTTTGAAAATTTCCCGGGAAATCTGAGTTTCGCGGGAGGGCTCTTGAGCGCGTAAACCGTATCCCTTCATTCATCAGGCCGTTTCCTGAAGCCATTTCTAGACTGGGGAAACGAGAGTTGCGCGACTTTTTAATCCGTTGCATCTGCCTAAATGCACTACCATAAGGAAAAATACTTTACGAAAGTCGATCAATCAGACTCTCATCTTCACTTCGGTCTGATTATTTTTGTAACTAGTGCGGCGGATTAGCAGCCAGATCGGCTTGAAAGTACAGAGACAAGAAAGGGGTTACCCCGAAAACGCAAGATGAGAAGAGGGATCTCCTCGGCTCCGGACAAAGTGATTTTAGCGGGGGTTGGGGGCTCTCCTCTGGACAATAATATCATTTTGACAACTCTCTCGGATCGATTAAACCCCGGTCAATCCAACGCTACCTATATCCAAATAATAACCACCCCACCGCCTTGCAACGTTACACAGACATCAAATGTGTGTTTATCCGAGCCTCAGATAAACAACATTTACACAACTCCACAACAAGCTGCAGCAAACGGAGCAGGACAACGACCCGCTTTAGGAAGACCGCCGGTAATCACCCTTTACAGCTCGTTTCAACACATTTGGCTCGCTACAACTAGCCACAAACACGACCAAATGTTAGCCTGCTAGGCTAGCCGAGCTTGTTGTTCGGGCAGCTAACGTTAGCTGCTTAGCGAGGTGGCTAACTAACTACCGCTAGCCGAGTTACCCAAGTGGGTCGGTTAAGTGGTTTATTGGCTGCTTGGGAAGCAAACTGCGAGTTTAAATGAGTTTTTGCGTTTACAGACAGATAGAGCTGTCACCTAATAGCTTGCTCAGCTAAGTTCATGGTGCTTTTGAGTTCGCTTCACCCTTGGAGCCAGATGGAAATATTGGTAAGAGATGAGTAACGTTAGCGGTGGCCTAGTGGCTGCTGTTGGTGTCTTAATTTGGGGGTTGGGGGGGATTGTTGGGCTGCTTGGCTCTTTAGTTAGCCCAGTCTTAGCTTGGTATCAAGAATCGAATGGCTAAACTTGCAAGGACGTGGGCTAAATACATGGCTAACGCTTCCCTTCAATTCTGAAACTACTCGGAGAGATTCAAGTCGTCACTTTGAGATGCAAAGCCAACTTGGATGAAGCTTGGAAATATGAGTTAGCTTTTAAGGCTAGCAGCAGTATTGATTATTAAGAGGACATCATTACACGTTGTCGGCCTTGACCTTAATTTTGCACAACTATATATGTCTCTTCTGATGTGAAATAAAGTGTAACATTATGCTGCCTTTCATGCCAAGTAAAGTGAAACTCGAGTTTGTTGCTTTAGTGCTGATTTGCACATTTCCTGTTTTGTACCTGCACAAACCACACAAAATAGTTTCAGCAGTCGTCATGGGGTGTTGGTTTGTTCTTGGCTATTCATCTTTCATGAACTAAACCAGTCTGTCTATCTCAGGCTGTAAGCCATGACCAGGCAGGAGTTGAAGGGAGCTGCTGGCTGATATAAAATGGCTGACATTTTGACTGTCAACAGAGGGCATATTATTCTTTCTAAGACAGGGGTTAGATTCAATAAGATAAAGTATGAAGGATGGGTCTATCTGTGATTAAAGTACTGTACATTTCCTGGGGGGAATGGACTTCTCCCTTACATTGGGTTCAAAGGGAAATGCAGCAGATCAGCACCCTGTGACTGGTGTGTTGCTCAAAGACACTAAAACTGGGTGGGTTCTTGTCTATACAGAAGTTTTGGGGTTCCTTTGTTGAAAAGACATCCCAAGTAGCAGTGATTGCAACCCAAATGGCAGTTTGGGCTTATAAAATAAAATGTTTTTAGGTTTTCCATGGAGAAGTGTTCTCAGATGGGATCAAACAGCTTTACATTTGCAGTATAAAGCATCACATGACAAGTGTGTGGACATACTGGTAATAAACATGTTTTGTCCAAAAAATTGACAGTTTGATAAGGTGAATGCAAAAACATAATTTGAATTTGATTCATGTGTGGATATGTTACAGAAAAATAGCTTTTTTACATTCTTGGACAGTAGTTTGGGATCTCCTTTAAGCAACGTGTGAAGTGTGTAGTTTGATTATGTGGCCATGTGATCACTGTAAGTACACTGGTATTGGTTTCTTCGGCATTACTGTGCTGCAGTGGGATCAAACTCATAGGTGTGACTCACTGAAGCTATTTTGGTTTGTCTTGGCCAATCAATTCAAAAAGGAAGAAATCATGACCACTGGTTTTGCGTCACATCATCATCAGCTGCCTGTCGACGCACAACACTGGCACAATTTCTCTATGGTTCTTTAGAAACATGATGAAAAACATCCTGTTTCGTGAAAAGTTTTATGACTGTCCTTACTTCAGAAATGCTGAAGTAAAATATGCTGCGCTTGTCAAATCTGATGTGAAATCTAACTTAAGCACAGAAGAAGAGTATCCCTCAGATCGAGTGACGAAAAGGAACCTGACAATGTGCAAGTGCAGTGTATCAAACAATTTATAAACCTTTTCGTTATTTTTTTAAACATTTTATTTTTAGTCACCTTTTTAAATCAGTTATGCCTGAAAGGCACTGGAGAAGATGAGAATATTGATGCATTTAGTGTCACGCATCACTGCTTGTGAGGTGATGTCGAATGTGACCGATTCCTGCCAAGTGACTAAGATACCCATATCTGCTGTTAACAGTCATTTTTTGTTCCCCTCTCAGGCAAAAAGGCGGCTAGCGCTCGATGATTCAGATCACCAGTACCAGTCAGAGCCAGCCAGGACTCCAAAAGGCAGAGGAGCCAATGGGGCACGACTAAAGACACCTAGAAGTAAGACGCAGAAGGCTTTACACCCTGTTTGCACATGCAACTCAAAATGATACCAAATCTATGTGCTGGAGATGCTTCCCACCAAATTTCAGTCGCACAACTGAAGCCTGAATGCAGCTGCTAGTGTACAGTTATCAGAATAAATAGATTTACCCTGGGCTGAACGTGTTGGACAATGTGATGCTCACATTTAGGAAAGTGATTTCACAGTTATGACAGGATGATGGACCTTAAACATTGTTGATATCATCTCAAAAGTACTTTATTATCTTTTTCTCTTCATAATACTCATATTCATAAATATAACTTATATCCTGTACTTTTTTTTTTTTTTTTGGATTCAGCAGTAGTTTTAGAATTAACTTAAATATGTTTAATTGCCAAAGTCAGTAGGTGTGGTGTCTAATTAACGTGTCCTTCACTAAAATAGCATTTTACTGAATAGTAGCTTTCGCAGGTAGTGGAGTTGAAATGCACATATTGAAAAACATGAAAACAATTGGTTAATTCTTCTTGGTCGTGTCCAAGACTTTCCGATTGCCAAATTCAGATTATGATGATCTCACAGGTATCCCATGATTGTCCTTTTACTCTCTGCATGTGGTTCCTTTACAGAACTAAGTATATAATCAAACTCTATAAAAAATGCTTATAAAGATATATACTGTAATAGTGATCTTATTGATTCTAGTCACAGAACATTTTGGAGGGGAAAACGGGGTATGTGCTGTCACCCTGAACTCTTCTCTAAAATAGCCCTCTCACGAGAGGAACTGATACTCTGTCGAAGCATTATAAAAAGTCAGTTATTAGAACTCGTACTGCAGTCTAGTAACATTACAGAGTAAAGTCTCCCAAATGACCATATAACTGAATTTATGCTTTTCTGACAAAGTTACAACACAAACCTTAACATGAGTCTTCATAAAGGAAGATTTATTGCGGGCTGTTTTTTTATTTTGTTTAGATTGTATTTATATAAATGTTTTATGACACAATGCTGCTACAGATGATTTTGCTTTTTGATGTCCAAGTGAGTATGGGATTGCTGTGGTTGGTTTTACTCTTACACATTAATGGTAATGTAGAAACGTTGTCAGTAACTTTTGTGTCTTAACTTCCTTATCAAGTATAATGCTAATATATGTTGTCCTACCCCTTTATTTCTCTGTTCCTCCTCTACCATAGCACCCAAGTCTCCGCCAGAGAAGACGCGGTACGACACGTCTCTGGGCCTGTTAACTAAGAAGTTTGTGGACTTACTTGCTCAGTCTTCTGATGGAGTTTTGGACCTCAACCTTGCTGCAGAAACCTTACAGGTAATAGGTCACATCTAAGCTGATAAAGACTGGTGTGATTTAAATGGTACATTGGATATGTCTGGTGGCAGGGATTGATTTTTGCAGTGGTTGATGTAGTGAGTTGTGATTTACAGTTTAACCTGCCGCTAAATGTCTCTCTTTGTCGTCTACATTCAGGTACAGAAAAGACGGTTGTATGATATCACTAATGTACTAGAGGGCATTCACCTCATCAAGAAGAAATCAAAGAACAACATTCAGTGGATGTAAGTGGTCATTCCGTCTCATTCGATGCTTAGTTTCATCTTGTTAAGAGTACATTTTGTCTCACCGGTGGACCAAGGCACCACCTCAAACTGACTCTGCCTGCTTATAAGAACAATCTGTCCTTTCATATTCAAGTTTTCTGGGTTTCTTCATTTCTGTCTCCATCTCTCATGTCACCTTTTCCCCCCTTTCTTGCCCAATTTTGTGCTTTTGTTTCTAAAAGCTTTATCTCCAAAAAATCTGAGTAATGACAGTTTGATCAAAGTATTGTATAAATGAGGAAACCTAATATCTGTCATGAGAACATTAACTGAACAGAGTTGTGTGTGTGTGTATGTATCAGTTTTGCAGTTTGAAGCTTTAAAAAGCCTCAGGAAATCAGTACAGGTTTATTTTGGACAGATGTAAAAGTGTTAGACTGGTTTTGGGCCGTAAAAGGATTCAGAGTGTTCTTTGAATGGAAGGCAGGTGGCTACATGCAACCTGTTGCCACATCAAAGTATTAGGATACCTGACTGCACTACACTCTATTTTAATTATACCCTAATTTGTTCAGTAATCACTAAGGGCACATTCAGTTTAGGAAAAGCTCTGAAGTATCTGCACTTACCAGTTTAGGTTTATGAATGTATTCAGTGAAATTGATGAGCTCTGAACATATTTTTTCTGTTGTGTTTTGGGTTATATTGTATCTGTTTTCTTTTGGTTTGGGCTCAGTGTTTTTCACTGAGATTAATTTGATCAGATGTTGCTGACAAGCCACATCAGTCACTTAACTTAGACATGTCCACAGATCAATTGTTATCAAATGACTGCGAGGAAAGCATTCAACAGCCAACATTTTTGACAGATTGGTGTTTTAGGACGGACCAAATATTTTCTGAAATCTGACTCATTGTTGTAACTTGTGGTCCACATGTAACTTACACAAGCTTATTTTATCTTATACTTTCATTCTCACAGGAAAACATCTGTAGTGTCCCAACTCCTATCAAAAATGGCTTTGTCGTAGAAATTATTGAGCATGAGACAATACAGAAGCTGCAAGAGGAGGGTCTGAACCAGTTTTACATATGTTTTCATTCACCTCTCTCACTCACAGGGGATGCAGTCTGTTGGAGGTTGAGGGGGCATTGAGCCAGAGACAAAGACTGACAGCAGAAGTTTCTGCGCTGGCAGAAGAAGAGCAGAGGCTTGAACAACTCATCCAGAGATGCAGCCTGGACATGAGACACATGAGCGAGTTGCAAAGCAATCAGAAATATCCTTATGTTATTCCAGTGCAGCAAATGGAAAACAAGGCAATGCAATATCGCTGTAGAGATCTTCTGACCCCTATTTTTTATTTTTTTTCATTGCAAATTCATTTGAAGAATACACTTGATCATAAACAGATGAACCAGGCTTCATCTTCCACCTCTGCATATAGAAAACACTCACTATGACTTTAGATTTCCAACAAACTGTCTCATCTGTTACATTTTGCAGTTAAAGCACTTTTTTGTTTTTAAAGTACTTAAAATGTTAATAACCAGAAGTTTGGAGGTTTGTCATCACACAGTGAGCATTTTTAGTCTTGCATATATTTATGTTTAGTTTTAACATACGCTCTTGTTCAGTGTTATTTCTTTGACCTGTTCGTCTCCACGTATGCCTATGTAACGTACCAAGACATCAAACAGGCGGGAAACCTTAGAGACCAGACTGTTATTGTCATCAAAGCACCCACAGACACCAAACTAGAAGTACCAGACCCTGATGAGGTGCGTATGTGTTTTATTGTCCTGATGAAACTTCTGCTTCCTCACTTATCATTATATGACCTGTGTTTCGTTTAGAGAACAGTTGCCCATTTAGGTACATTTTCAGGTTTAACCCAGATGACATCAGCATTTACTGCAAGTCAACATCTAGTGTTGACTTTAATCAGTCGGTCCATCCATATGATAAAGAGCAGTTCAGGTCAGTGTTTTGATTTTGACTTATCAATTCTTCCTGTCTTCAGAGTTTGTCCATTCATCTGACCAGCACCAAAGGTCCTATAGAAGTCCTGCTGTGCTCAGATGAGGAGAATGACCCCAGGAGTCCTGTGAAAAATGGCAACATGGACATCAATGGGAACTCACCTTTCCTCAAAGTCCTTCAAGGTTTGTTACAACTAGGTGTGAGTGTACAACAGTGTTGATGCTCAGTGTGGTGTACAGAGACTGTTGTATATTTAAATAGTGCTTTAGGTAGACATTTGTGAGTGTTTAGATCAGTGGTCTCCAACCCTGCTCCTGGAGAGCTACTGCCCTGCATGTTTTAGGTATCTCCTCACTCTAACTCGTTATCAAGCAGCTGAGGCTCGTCAAAGGGCTTGATAACGAGTTGATCATTAGAATCAGGTGTGTTAGAGTGAGGAGATACCTAAAACATGCAGGGCAGTAGCTCTCCAGGAGCAGGGTTGGAGACCACTGGTTTAGATGATGGTGCTTACCCCCAGATCAGAGACCTGCACAATTCTGCAAACCCACACCTGCAAAGTTCAGAACTGAAACTGACCTGTTACCTGCAATTTTCTACATGTCAAGTCTGGACCTGCCCGGACCCATAAATATAAGACAGATGACCTGACCTGAGATTAAACACATAGGCTACACAGTCTCTCACTTTAGTGTGCTTTATTTTTTACTTGTTGCACAATCATTACCTGTGTTTCTGTTGTAAGGGCAGAATTGCACATTCACACATGCCAGTGCGCGCACAGATATGCAGTCTCAGATACTGCTGCACTTTCACTCTCTCTCACACACACTTAACAATGAATGCATACTTATGTTATAATGACTGCATTTTCATTTTCATTTCTAACTTCTCTCTTTTTTTGTTCTTGCCTCCTACAAACCTGTATGTAGTTCATTTTTATGTGTTTTTTACCTGTACATTTATATAATTATATTTTTTAACTGTAACACAATCTTTTGCTGGTCACCCGTCGGGTACCCGACTCATTTCATACTGTACTGAATATCTATGAAGCATTTTTAGGGTAATTTCTTGCTGCTGAAGGAATGTGATGCCTCTTCCACTTAACAGAAGTTCTGGCATACATATGCAGAATACCTTGTGTTGCTACAATACCTGAGGAGAGATCATTCAGCCAACTGCTGTGAAATACAGCTTCTGATGTCGCATTGCAGGGACTTTTTAGACACTTACTTCAACTTTATGTTTAAAAATTACTAAACAACTTTAATGTAGCCCAGTGTTCCTTGTGGTGTTTAAAGTAGTAGGCTTTCCACCATCGCATGGTAGAACAGGAGTTGCAGCCTCTGCTGTACTTTGGTACACATGACCTCTGTCATCTGTGACATTTGGTCTCTGCACTAGAGTAACTGGTTGACTCTCTTTTCTGCCACAGATTCCAGCTGCACAACCACTTCTCCCAGCACCTCCTTGCCTCCAACCTCGTCCACCTTAGCTGTCTCCGTCACTACTCTCTCGCCCATTTCGTCCCCTTACACCAGTCTCCTCCAGCAAACGGAAGACCAGATCCCTGCATCCCTGGGCCCTTTCTTGAACCTTGGGCCTCCTCTACTGGACCAAGATGACTACCTTTTAGGTTTGGGAGATGACCAGGGAATCAGCGACTTGTTTGACGCCTGTGACTTTGATAAGATACCTACTTTTGGCCTGGATGATCTCCTGTGCAGCTAGCGATAGCATATAGAAATTTACACTAAGTGCATGAGAGTGAGATGAAGAATCAGTGAGTTTTGATGCTCGTGGCTTTGTAGTTAGTTTAAGCCAATTCTAAATAGATGGAAAATAAATAATGAGGGCTTTTTCAGTCCCAGTGGGACTAAATGCCATTTTATTTTATGGCATCGGAGATAAATGGCCTTGCATGATTTCACACCAAGACATGACCGGTCAGTGTGAAGACATATCCATTACTCTTTGTCTCAGGCTCTTGTAAGGCCTCCAGTTAAGCTGAGGGGTGGGTGACACTGATCATCTGAAAGCCCTGGTTGTGTCTCTGGTTAAGAATAAATGTAGAATGTAGGGAAAGGATATCTGTCTTTCAGAGACAGAAGCCCCCGTCCCCCAACACCACCTGGCTTTAACACACATCATGGGTTGGATTTTAGCTTATAAAATTCCATATGTAAATGCAACTGAGATGTACAGATGATATGATCACCCAAAAATCAACCAAAGAGTCCTAAAAGGATTCTGCAAATGTGAGGATTTGACAGGCCTGTAAATCCATATTTTGGTGAGACAAAGATTGCTTTCTGTATACCCAGTGATGCATTTTCACGTCAGGTGTTCAAGCTTGTCCTGGTAACCCATTTTTAGACCTAGAGTTTAAGATGTGTTAATACCAAGTGCTGACGGGGCAGAAGAATTTTTACTGATTGCATTCTACTACACCAATGATCTGTGATTGAAGGTTACACTGCGGACTGTTAAGTAGGCATTTTTTGTGTGCAAATGTAGAACATTTTAGAAATGAAAAGGAATATAAAAAAGAAAACAGGCCAATTTTAGCACCCAGAATTGACTAAAGTTATCTGACGGTTAGGTTAGGCAGGCTGAAGCATCAGTCATTTGTCTCTTGCCTGTTCAGAAAGTTGTCAGGTGACCTATCGTGTATTTTGGCTTCTATTCATAAAAGTGGCAAGTACTTTGTACATTTAAGCACTATGTCGATTTATTGGGAGTTGCATGGAAGTAGAAAGACAGTTTTGGAGTGCACATTAATTAAATTAAGTAAATGGTAAAATGAGTGTACTCTACATTCTCTAAAAGAAGGTATACATTGGTGTGCAAAATATTTATGCCATATCTCAAATAATTGGTTAGATCCACTTTCAGGTCATCCCACAGGTGAAATTAAGGGATTTTTGTTACCTGTTAAACTGATCAGTCTTTTGACTACTGATCAAGAGGGCAACCTTATGTTTTGTACATTTAGTAAATGTTTACAATGCAACATGGGAATAGAAAATGTGATGCCTAACTTTACATCACCCAGAAATGTTTGTCACTAACTCCAGCCCAGAAAAGCCATCACATCAGAATAATGTTGAATTAAGCAAAAATGCCTGATATACCTGTAAAAATCTGCCCTGTTATCACACATGATGTACAAGCCTAAGTATCATCTCTAACACGTACTCCTATCCTTTGTGAATTCAGGACCTAAACTTGTGCTTTCTTGCTGCTTTTTGTACCTGTCCCATTTTCATCAGCAGAAGCTGCCATAACCAAATTTCCCCATGTGCCCACCTCAACTTAGACTGTGCCGTGAAATTAGCTAATCAGAATAATTTGACTTTGAACCACTTCTCGATGCACATTATCCACTTGGTGTTTTCTGAAAGGCAGCGCATGAGAGATTAGATATGTATACATTTTTTAGGTTTAATAAGTGATGACTTTTAATGGATTTTAATACTGAAGAAATAACTGATATCACGGTCACATAAAGAAGGGCCCAGATAGCCACTAATTGAAGGGCTTCTTCCTTCCATAACCTGGATATTTAAAAAAGCAAAGAACTACAAATATACCTGTTTTTGCTGGTTTCACACTAGGCCTTTGAAATGTGAATATTCAGAGGTCCTAGACGACAGTGGTAAATCAAGAAAAGTAATCCAGAGTACTTTGAACTTTTCTTGTCTAAGGGTATTTGGAATACTGTTGCTGTCTGCTTCTACTGGCCTCTTGGGTTTGATTAAACCTCTCATATAAACAAAACAAAAACATCTGATCTGAAACCCTGGCTTTTAAACTATAGACACCTGCGGCCGCAGGTTATATTGCTGCTGTTAATGTTAACTTTTCCCAAACCTGATTGATGTGCGCTTGAGTAATTGTGTGTGCAGCATGTGTGAGTTATGTCAAAGATCAAGCTTGCTAAAGAGTAAGCCTGCCATGTGTAAATTGATGTACAGTTTTCTAAATTTTTCAGTGCACAAGGTACTGTAGGCTACCTCTCACTTAATGTTTGACAATAGTAGTAGGGCATAGAGGTAAATGCCATAGTGTGTATGAGTCTTCAAATTCCCTTTCCTTGTCATGGAAATTACCTTTGTATCATTTAGCAGTGATGCTGGATATTGCATCACACGTTTGTCTTCTGATGTGTGCGAGAATCCACACCTATGCCCTAATTTAAGAATAAGAATGCCTTTTCTCTTAAAGCAGTCTCATGCTGTCACATCTTTAAATTTGAATATTGGGGTGCACATTTGATGGGTAGGAAAGTGGACAAATGTATTGCAATATTTTTTTTTGATTTTTTATGGATATTTTCCATAAGTTATTTAGTCTGTTTCTTTAAAAATCCTTTCATAAAATGCAGAGCATCTCTTTGACCGGAAAAAAGTAGGAGCAATTGATAATGCATGCATGCAGTCATTCATTCACAGCAGGCCTATCTTACTGGTCATTAGGAGACATGGCTATGTCTAGAGACACCACTGGACCAGGATCAGTGACTTGTGTCCACTGCTGAAGTGTGTAGCTTTGCTTCTATGACACTGTGTGTCCGTTTTTATGTTTTGAATGATGTGAATGAGTCATATTTTCTTTTCTTGTGTTGCATTTCTGCCACTTTTGCTCTGATGGAGTGGAGGCCTGTTAGAGATAATTACAATCCAACTGTTAAGCTGAACCTCACCCATTCAGTCTAGGGGAATATACTGTTTCTTAGTTAGCATAACTTAGTTCAATTAGTACCACTATCATAAGTGAATGAAATTGAACAGAAGCCTTCTGATTTACAAAAGACGTGTCCTACAGGTATATTTATATCTCTGCATTTTTATATGTATATTGAAGAGTCAAGCTCAATTTCTCCCCTGTTTGGTTCACTAACAACAGTTTTGCTATTTTCTAGGACCAGTTACACAAATTATAATTTTTTCCTCCATCTGTTTCAAGCGACCAGAATCTGGTCACAATATTTTATCCACTCTTGCGTGATGGAAACGTGATTTTTGGAAAGATTGTACCTTTCCATGGGTTTCCAATGGAATGTTGACCATTTTAATGCACTGCTAAAGCTAGTGTCATTGCCAGTGAGTCTGAAAATGTGTTATGGGTGACTCTTAAATTTACAGCTCCTTGATTTCTAATATGTGATGTGTGATTAGACCTTTATAGAAAACTATCATTAGGCTAACAGTGGTGTTAATTATAGTCCAGATTGAAACAGCATTATAATACCTGCTATTTTCCAACGGTTATTCTTAAGCTGTTACCAAATACAATATATGGATCCATAAATATTCTGTAAAGGTTATGTGAAGAGTCAAGTATTTGATAGGAAAGAATTGACTGTAAAATTATGATATTGCTGCCTGCTTCCACTAATAACAAAAAAAAATTGAGCTGTAATGTCACATTATTTTATTTTGCAATTTGAACACATGGGTGAAAGTATTGGTGTGCCGTTGAATGTTTAAAGTAAACTAATTTGATGTTTTTGGCGTGTGTTATTTTGTTATATAAGTTGTTCCTTTAACATCTGTTAAATGAGGAATTTGAGTTCTGTTTGTTTTTTGGGGGGGCGGCGGGAGGGGTAAATGGATTTGTCTTTTTGTACTTTGGGCATTTGTAATTGGAAATTTGAATAAAGGCAATATAAATGAGATTTTAAAAAAAAAAAAATCATGTTTTTTTTCGTTTGTCTTTAGGAAGTACTTTTCCTACACTGTTTTAGTGTAGATAAATAAATACAGGGAAAAATTAGTTTCAGAATATATTGATTACCAGGTATTGCTCTAATATAAATACAATGACTGAATATATAATTAAACACTGACCGAGCTCAGATTTACAGCAATCTTGCATTTATTATTATTTTATAGATTTGTGGAAACATTATGTGAACGTTTGATCTACACTGCGAAAGTCAAAATGTTCATCAGGGGGGCCAAACATTTCTTTCTGCAGGGCCGGACCACTATCAACCTACCATAATGTGTATTATGCACTAACCAAACACGCACGTGTCGAGTATGTCCCTCTCTAGTTGCCGTCGCTACGCACAAATATGGCGGTCTGAGAGTTTTGACAACTATGTTTTGATGGTGTAAATCCTATTTTTTTCATTTCTAAAACATATTTTCCTTGGAGATTCGCCTCGAACTGATTTAATAACCACATCGCGATTCAGGTAAAGGATTAATGCTGCATATATGGTGGTCTGTCTGTGCAAAATAAGGGACACGTGGGTAGCTAACCTTAACAAGGCTAACAAAGCTAAGCTAGCTTATTCCTTCTACTAAACAAAAATGGCAAGTTGCTAAATATTTGTTGCGTATGAGTTAATGTCGATGTTAATCTCCGTTGCAACAATGTGTGGTTATGTTACACTTGCAACTCGGGATTAAATACGTAAGAATATAGTTCAGGTGCAGGTTGGTACGTCTGGTGAATGCCATTATACCTTAAACATTAGTTAAGTCACTTCATTAAAAGTAAGGTGAAACGCAGGTGTTAGGTTATCTAGTCATTACATTGCGTTTTATTTACTGCCAATAGCAGCAAACAAGACTTGAGACAGGTAACGTTGGGTGGAGTTTTTGGATAAAAGCACTGGTCAAAATATACTATAACTCTACTGAAATACTACCATGTTTTTCTGTCAGCTGAAGTCTGGCAAAGTAGTTGAATTTAGTTATATTAATACAGTGGTTGTCAAACCTTTCCACATCAAGGACCTCTAAACTAAAGATAGAAATTAGACCACTAACCCCCATCTGATAACATTTTTGCTTTAGATGTTTTATTACAGAACGTGTATGAGACCAATTACCAGAATAGTCATACACTCTCATTGTGTTACTTAGGCATAGACATATAGTGAAAATAAAATGTCCTGTTTATACTGGGGACCCCCTGGAGTTTCCTCAAGGAGCCCTGGTAGCCCTCAGACCCAACTTTGAGAACCACAGTGTTAATGCTGGTAAATAATTACATTTTAAAACTTGTATATGAGATTGCCTAATTAATACAAGTGCTCTGCTCTAATCAACACAAAGTCATTCATTAAATCACAAATATAATGCATTTTATATGTAGTAATTAAGAAAAATACCATCTTTAATCAGCATTTTCCAATAATCTATATGCAGACACTTTAAATGTACCATTTAAAGTGTCTGCATTTACTTTAAAACATTATATCTAGACTATCTGGAGGTATTAGACTTTAATTAGGCAGATACAGTATCACACAAGTATTTGAAGTATGTATCAAGAATGATTGATACTGTTTTTTAAAAAGAATAATGAAGCTGAAAATGATGGTGATATCACCACGGCAGAGAGCTGACATCATCATATCATCTGATATTGCTCTTAGATTTACTGAGTGTGGCCTTTCATTTACAAGATGTTTGACCAACAAAATATTTGTTGCACAAGCAAACTGAAAGTATATGTTCATTAATGGTCAAACATTTTTCAACATCTCCATTTTTTATTGAAATGAAATAGTTTAATGTCTTAGTGATTTCTGAATGAAAACACTGAGTAAACAATTGAACATTTAAATCCATCAGAGTATCCATCTTTTCAAATATAACAGCCAGACACACTTGAGTCTTTCTTTTTACAATCAAAATCAATTATTGTTCAGAAAGGTAATCCCAACACTGCTGCAGAGGTTCACACTAAATGTGCTGCACTTGTAGGTTGCTTTTCTTTCATCCTTTTGTCGTGTTAATCACAAACTAGCTTGATGACTGTGCTGGCTATTCAATCATTTGAAGTCTGCTGTCTTGTCATTTTCTTCTAACATAGTTCTGACGTAGCCTGGATATACAGACTATAGTGAAGGGATCTGGTGGCTGTTTTATGCTGTGCGGGGTATTTTTCTGGCATGATTTGGTCCCACTTGTCCTCTTAGAGGGAAGGGTCACTGCAAATCAATACAAAGTTGTTCCGATTTATCACCTTTATCGTATGATGAAACTTGTCTGCCCTGATGGGAGTGGTCTCTTTTAGTATGACATCGCCCCCATCCATAGTGCACACAGGGTCATGAATGGTCTGATGAGTATGAAAATTATGTGAATTATATACTATGGCCTCATTCGATCTCAAGCCAACTGAACGCCTATGGGAGATTTTGGACTGGCATGTTAGACAGCACTCTCCACCACCATCATCAAAAACACCAAGTTAGAGAATATCTTGGACGAACGGTTTTCATCCCTCCAGCAGAGTTCACAGTAGTAGTTCACTGCAGAATCAATGCCAAGGAGCCTTAAAGCTTTTCTGGCAGCATATGGTGGCCCAACACCTTGCTGAGACACTTTATGTTGGTTTTTCTTTTAATTTGATACCCATCTGTATGTCTTGGGTTATTACCTTTTTGTAGGATGAACAACTGACCAACTACAGTCGTTGTAGACCAGAGGGTATTGCATGGCTCTGCAAATTGCTGTAGTACCACTTTTGTGCAATTGGCCAACTCTGGATTCACACTTTTATACAGACATAAGGTTTGTAAGTAATCAGCAAAGGTTGGGAGACCTGTGGGAATTGTTTGCATCAAATCTCAGGGCTTCATTTATGTCTGTTGCTGCAAAAAACTTGTTAACCCATTATTTGATCTCTTGAAAAGGTCTTTTAAATAACTCTGAAATTTGAATTATTTTTCAGTTTTAGTACCTAAACCTTTTTTTTTTTAAACCTTAAAAATTACTTATGAAATTACTTTATCTTGTTGCATTACTGTGCTACTTTGCAGCAAAAAAACTGAACTCAATACATGTTCAACAACCCTTTTTGGGTCTGAAAGGTTTCAACAGCTCACAGGTCTCAATTTTGTTTTAGTCAGTCATTAGACTAATGCTGCACTGACTAATCAAGGCTTTGTTTGATTTCAGAGCACCATGCCATCAGCCTGTGACTCCATGATTGAAGACATTGAGGACATGGTGTCCTCCAGCGACCCCACTCCTCATGAGAGGCAGTCTGCTAGAAAGAGTATCATACCGAGGTCAAGAAAGAAAAAGGAGATTCTGGTCAATGAGGAGCTCCAAGCTGACAGGTATGTTTCATAATTATGAGTTATACCGTAGTTTAAAGTGTGAGGAAATTGTGGTATTGTTTCAGAATACACGGTTTTAGGCTGTTGTTGTGTGGGTAAATTTAAATTCTTAATCTGTCAATCACTCATGTCTTGATTTCAAGCTTTTCAGTTCATTAAATGAATTGTGACACAATGTGGTGGATAGGGTGATTATTTATTCATTAACCCTAATTAAAATGTTAGAGATTTGATAAGTTACATTTTTATTCATTTATTGTGTGAAGTTCTTTATTTTGTAGTGATGCAGCTATGTGTTGCTCATTTAATGAGATGCTGCAAAAATATTCAGTGTAGGACATACATATCTCTGTTCAATTCCCTTTTTAAGGAAAATCCCTGCAGCCGAGTGTTGATACACATACAGTGGTGCTTGAAAGTTTGCAAACCTCTCTATTTCTGCATAAATATGTGATCAGATTTTCATAGACAAATGAGAGGAAAATGATTATCAATTCAATTGAAGGGGAAATGAAGAGCCTGGTATTTCACTCAAAAGAGTCAGACCAGTTTAGAGTCTGAGCTTCACAACACAGGTTTGTGGAAGTGTATGATGGCTCAAAGGTGATTTCTGAGGACTTTAGAAGAATAGTTATTGATGCTTACCAGGCTGGAAAGGGTTACAAAACCATTTGTAAAAGGTTTGGACTCAACTAGTAGACTATCAATGCAGAATGTGTACAAATGGAAGATATTCAATGTAGGGTTGGGCCAATGGGTGATAACACAGTCCATCACCAATGGCAGACAGTCATCGACCATTAAGCCTCTATCATTGTGACATTGTGATTTAAAAGTATGTGGACAGGCTGACATCGCCCAAACCTAATTAAACAACATTGTCACACTCCCCAGGAGTGGTCGACCAACAAAGATAACACCAACACCAGGCATGTAGTCTGGGAAGTCAAAAGGAACCCCAGGGTAACGTCTAAGAAACTAAAGGCCTCTGTTGCAGTGGCTAATGTCTGCATTCCAGGACAAAAACCCCATCTGTGAACTGAAGCTCAACAGAAAGTGGGTTAAGCAACAACACAATGACCCTAAATGCAAAAGTCATTTTTATCGAAGAAGGGTTTATGCAAGGAAGCCCACCAATATCCCTGAGTTGAGACTTGAGAGGAATTAGCTAACATTCTGATAAACAGTTAACAGAAATGTTAAGTTGCTGCAAAGGGGGGGGGGGGGGGGGGGGTCACACCTGTTACTGAAAGCAAGGGTTCACATACTTTGCCTCATACAAACATGTAAAATGTGATCATTTAAATAACAATTGGACAAATTAATATGTTTTTGACTCATTTATTTAATTGGGTTATCTTTATCTAGTTTTAGAACGTGTGTGAAATTCAGACTAAGGACACACAGTAGACTGGAGCAAGAGACTGAAAATGATGCCCCTTTTCTATTCATTCAACTGAGAAACGATTTTGAATTGAATCAGACACCCAAGAATCACAACCAAATTGTGAGATTCCCAAAGAGAAGCCCAAATATTTATGCAGAAATAGGGACAATTCTGAAGTGTTCACAAACTTTTAAGCACCACTGTATGCGTTACAATGATAACCAAATGATCCTGCTTATTCTGGTGGATTTGTGACAGTTATGGATATAGTAGTAGTTCATGTCACATATCGACTATGATAAAATCCTTAATAAGTCTACTTTGTGTTCACACCACAAACAAACCACACCAGAGTCTGCTTGTAAGTAAATTGAGACCGCTTGAAAAGTTAGATCTGGTTCTGGATGCTTGGTCCTCACCGATAAACAGCTCAAACCATATAGGCATACGCACCACAGTTTCTTTGAATTATGCCAAACAGGTCAGGTGCAAAAGCACAGAAATCCACTAACACAAGAGACAATAGAAACTAAAGTTGAATCACTCCTTATATATTTCTGTTTGTTCAGGTTATATGGCAGATCTATGAAATAAGTTTATGGCATTTCCACACATATAATAAAGACATAATTGTCTTCAATTTCTAGTTTTATCCCTGGCACTCAGAAAGTCTGGATGAAAACGTGGGGCTGCAGTCATAACAACTCAGATGGAGAGTACATGGCTGGACAGCTAGCTGCCAGTGGATACAAGATGACTGGTAAGAGATGGTTTAATCATGGTGATTGTTTTGTATTATGTTACTGCCTGGTGGTCAGTCAAAAACAACACATAATACCAATACTAATATGTACTAAAACAATATTATTAACAAATATTTTAGAATAAAGATTAAACATAAGTTAATGCTTGTACAACTGGGATGGCAGATTGTGCAATTATTTTTCAGTGTGGTAAGGTTTCTGTTGAACTGGTGTCATTCATGTTATTGAACACAAGGGGGCAGTCTTGATCCATTAGTAATTTGAGTCTTACTCCAGCAGACTTTGTTTTGCCCCAAATTGAAATTTCCAGGCTCTGTGCTGCCTGTAACAATCTTAACCATGCAAACATAAAAACTGAATTTTGGTTAATATGAGGGTGCAAGCTGTGGATTTTGGAAGTGGGATTCATCCACAGCCTGAGAGGATTTCAGATTTTAAAGCTCAACGGTACAATCAGTGATAATATCATTTCATGGTCATTCATATTGAAACCAAACCAATTATTTCATTGGATGGAATCTTTGTACTTTTTCTCTAGTTTCCATATTATGTCATCGTGTTGTAATGCGTCAGTTGACAGACGTCACATCACAGATTTTAGATCTTCAGTTTTGCATGTCTTTTGCATGGAGACAAGACATATTATGAACTATATTACCAGACGCGTGTGCAGAGGTGAAAAGAGACCAGCACAAACTGCATTTCCATCAACCTGTCTTTATGTGCATTTTCAAGAAAAAATGCACAAAGAAATGGAAATGCCAGGGGAAAAAAACAAGTGGAAATATTGCAAAAAAAGGTTGTGCTTGGCTAAGGTGCAAACCGGTATTTCAACAAAAAAGGAAAATGCTGGGGGCGCCCTGGTAGCCTACTGGTCAAGACACATTCTGTATAACAGAAACTTTGTTGTCTCTTCACTTTCTTACAGTACATAAAGGTGAAAAAAAAGAGAGAATCAATAGAATAGAATCTTGAACGGCATTCAAGCTACCTCTCCACTGAAGAGTTTAAAAACATTGGCAGACCAAAACATCAGATATGTGAGGACCCATGAGGAGACTGTAACCTTCCTTACATAACATAAACATAAAACAAATATGAAAGCCATATTCCGAACATGTTTTACATATAGTTTTCTATCATATACTTAAAATTTGGCAAAATGTGGACTAAATTTGGATTAAAACTTGGGTGCAAACAGAGCAGAGTGAGACAGAGATGATTATTTCATGTTGTGCATGTAATTTGCATTGTACCTGTCAGTTAAAATAATCTTTTGTCTATGATAATCAAATTGTTTTATGTGTGTGTTTTAAGTCTATACGTGTGTGTGTGTGCTCTGTGTCCAAAAAGAAAAGGGAGTTCTTGTTCTCTCTCTCTCTCTCTCTCTGTGTGTGTTTGTGTGTGTGTGTGTGTGTGTTTGTGTGTTTGTGTGTGTGTGTGTGTGTGTGTGTGTGTGTGTGTGTGTCAGAGAGAAAGATGGAGAGAGAAACACAAGAAGAGAGTTAATATTAACCCCTGAGGTGTTTCTTTCACCATGGGGTCTCCACAGCTGTAGAAGGAGATTAATCACACACTTCAAAAATGCAGATGTGCTCAAGAACACACTCACACACACACACAGAGTCGAGAAACAAGTTCCTCATGAACGCAGGCCAATGGTTTTCCCCTTCATCTGTTAGTTTAGACCCTTGATCTCTTTATCTTTTCCACCTGTCTTTGTTTAACAGTTTTCTGCGCTGTGTCCCTCGAGCTCCTCTCACATATAACCTATCTCTCTCTCTCTCTCTCTCTCTCTCTCTCTCTCTCTCTCTCTCTCTCTCTCTCTCTCTCTCTCTCTCTCTCCCTCTCCCCCTCTCTCATATTCTCTTGTTTACTTTATAGTCTCTCACCCTCCCATTTGACTTTCTTGCAGATCTTAAGTAAAAGTGTCTACTAAGACTTTATACATGCATGCAAGATGTCTTGCTATGTTGTAATTGTTGTTAAACTGAAATAGTTAACTCCCTTTCAGGGAGTAAGTGTAATGAAAACCTGTTGTTTGTAGTGATGGAGCTGTTCTCTGTTCCTGCTCTGATTTCTGTCCGGGAAATATCTGCCTGTCTCAGAATCTGATTACGGTACATAGCTTCTGTGGTTGTCTTAAGGTCCATAGCAGATACAGACTCATTTCAACCTGGTGTAATGTAATACTCCTTCAGGAAATAAGGTTAAAACTTGCTGTTAGGGATATTGAATTTTTTTAATCTATATATTAGGTTGGTTTCCGTCTCCCTCCCTTCCCTAACAATTGGTCCACGAAGTGACCATCCTGGTTCCAGAAGTGTTGCACATATGTCTGCAAATATTACAACAGTTTTATTTCATTAGAATTTGGGTCACAAAAGTACTCCAAACTTACAATATGATCATCTATGTTCATAAAATATTTCAATCTTCTCACCATTATCTTACAATACAAACAGTTACACCTTCATCCAATATGAAATCAACCACATCTTTATTAATGTATGCTTTTGGGTGTCTTTGACATCCATCATTCTATCACATGATGCACAAAGGCCTGCGAGACAGAACAACTTAAAACAGAATAACCGGTGCAGATACTCACAGGGGTCAAAAGAAAATGGGTCGTAGTTGTAGTAGGCCAACCATTATAATGGCTTCCAGGTTGACTTTCATGACTACTTGCATTTGCAGGAAGGTGATTCATGTTTGATGTTTTGATTGCACATTTGTACTGGTGTGTGTCTGTTTGTTTTCTCATTGACAGCAGGTTTAGTTTCTCCTTTGACTGCTGCTGCTCTGACGAGGTGTCACAGTCTCATAACAGCCTGTGTGTCTCTGTGTGTCTTTCTGCATACCTGATGTAATTCTGCCTCTAAGTATAGCGCAGTTACAACAGAGTGAGCACTGCTGACAAAGGTTAGTTAAGGGTACATAACGTTTACTTAAGAAGTGACTATGCTCGTTTGTGTGTGTGTGTCTCCACAGGTAACAGCTGCACAAAGAGCAGTTAGTTTGTTATTTACCTCTTTGATTAATATGTTTTTGTCCCATTAAGTAGCCCAAAGATTTTTTAATCCTTCATCAACAAAGCGTCTGAATGCTCTCTCTCCCTCTTTGAGCCTTGTTGTTTCTTTCTCTCTCTCACTCCTCTCTCTCTACAAAGTACTTTAAAGGTCAGTGTCTCACTGCTAAAGCCTAAAGGATTAGTGTGGTTTCTGTCTGACTCTCCTCTGCTTTTTATCTTTGTCTTTTTCCCTTGTTTGCTTACTTGTCTCCTCTCCTTTCTCTTCTTGCCCATATCACTTTTTTTTTGTATTTCTTTATGCCCTCTCCTCTCCTCCTTTTGTGTGTGACTGTCTTTGCTCATTGTTTTTCACTGTGAGATAGTTGGAAGGAGAAATTGCCTGTCATGGTCAAAATCAGGGAAGATTGTACTCAGAACAGGCTGGGATTGTTTTGAATGGTATTGTATGGAATGCGATGCAATTGTCTTGAATGGTATGAAATTGTTGGGAGTGCATGGGAGAGAGAGGACTAGTCTGGAATGACAAGGACTGAAATGGGCTCCTGAAGGATGTAGTGTCTAGTCTTTGGTCAGATTGAACACACAGACTTCAAGCAGGTTGAATATTATCATTTGTAAGTCGGTTTGTTTTGTCCTCCAAAAACTGTTCCACACAACGCTGTCATAAAGGTATCAGACCAACACCTCTGTTGTGTCTGTTGTTCAGATCTGCAGTGTTGTTCCGCAGAGTTTAAATTAAAGTTTAGACAAAGACAGAGCTTCAACTGGCTGACTGTATGCTCTGAAAACATGACATCACCTTCTCTCCCTCCCTCCCTTCTCGTCTCATCTTCCCGTTTTCTCTCTTTCACACCCCCTGCCCTCCCCTGTCCTTCTTTCGTCCTCCTCTCCTACTCTTACTTTCTTTCTAAAACTATGACATCACCTGGTGTGAGACGTAGTAGCAGTTCTTGTGTTGGCCTCTAGGTGGCATCCTTGGCTCATTGTCAGAGCTTTTTGTTGAAAGACTGAAACCCTGCAATATTAGGATGATGTCATCCCTCTGAAAAACAGTGTTCTCATTCACAGTTTTAAAAGTTGTAACTTTCAGTGCTTGAAGAGACACATAATCCTGTGTGATCATTACTGAAGCCAGCTTCTAGTTCACATTGTCAATAACTTGAAATAATTATAATGAAACAGTATAAGACATCATAGAGACCTTCTGCAGTCTTCAGAGCACTTTCTCTTAGTGCTGCTTTCATTTAACATTTAAATTTTAGCTTAAATAGAAAATTTCCTGCCAGATAAGGTCATGGTTAATTGACTCAGTTGTAAAATATGTAAGATATGATAAGACATTGGATATTTAATAATTCTGAACAGTCTGAAGGAAAAAAAAAGTCTCCCTTGTCTCTCCTCAGTTTTTGACTTGAAAAAAAAACAAAGAATGTGTTTCAGTAATCCACTCTGCTTTCATTGTCTTAAGTCTTGTTTTTATTGCCTGCACGATCAGCCAGGATGTCCTAAGTTGCTGTTTCATTGTACACCCAAAGAGGGCACTGTTTACCCACCACAATACACTAATAGCAAATGAACCACTTTTGAGCAGCAGAGCAATGTGCCAAACGGTGACTTCATAGAAAGGTGTGTATGCGCACACACACACACACACACACACACACACACACACACACACACACACACACACACACACACACTTTTCATGGAAAGTCACACCAGGATATTTTGATTGTTTTTGGCTGCCCCCCCCACACATCCCCCACCCACCCAATCTCTTCTCTTCCAGCCAGCCACACACACAGCACTTCAGTTATGATTTTACATACCGGTTAGGCAAAATTACTCCCTGGTACACAATGTCAGCCAAATGAGGCGTTCTCAGTTCCTGGTTTGGACACAGACGGTTGGAGGATATGGGTTTCAGAGAGAAGGCGGGGCTGTTTTGATAAAATGATGCAAGGACATAATTGAATAGCAGGTATTACAGATGTTTCTGTGGACAGAAAAAGCCAGAGGTGTCATATACACTGTAATTTTAGCATGCCTTTTAGACAATGAACTGCTTCATAATTATTATGATTGATATGAAATGCATCATAGGCTATGAAAGACAGCCAGATGGATTAGTAGGTAGTATATTGTGCTTTTAGTACTTGATGGATTTTATTGCCATTTGAACTGTAACATTTAATGCTGTATGCACCTTAAATGATTGCTGAAGAAAAACACAAGACACATTTCTAAGTTAATATAGATTAATTGTGATTTTACTTGCATAAAACAGATTTTGGTAAATACATTTCCCATTTCTATTTATGCAAATTATGCAGGATATTTTAAATTAACTTACATTTCAAATTTAGGCAAGGCAAGGCAGTTTTATTTAGCCTTTAAAAGGCTTGGACTGTTCAGATTCAGCTCATACTGCATTTGTGTTACAAGCGCTTCTTCTGCTCTGTGTGATTGTATTACATCACTGTAGAGTATTGTCACTCTGAGTGTGTGTGTGTGTGTACCTCGCATACATGCCATCTCATTCATAAAACAGAGTGTGTGAGGATTTTCTGATTGGCTGACTGCGTGCTACGCAACATTACACGCCACAGTGTTATAGCCAATGAAAACTTACAATGTTCTTTCTGACTCCACCACTAGCACGCGTGCACACACATATACACACACGTCTGCTCTACTCACACACAGTTGTAAACGTGGTGGGAATTCATATTGTACAGGGAAAATGTGCGAGAGACAGATTTCGACAGCCGTCATTCTGCAAGATTAGACATAATGCTTGGTGTGCGTATGTGTGTGAGGAAGACTCTGTATGCTCTCGCTGTCTTTCCACTACCTCACAACTGTGCGTGTCAGTGACAGTCCCACTCTGCTGGTTTAGAGAGGGAAAGGGGGAAAAAGGGTGAAGGGGAAAGTACTGTTAGGAAAGATGAGAAGATGACGATGTAAGGAAAGACGAGAGGAAGAGTCAGCGGGGAAGGGAGGAGGGTGCTGGGATGAAAGGTACAGCCGATAGAGACAGATGCAAGCCAAAATCAGCTAAAGTGGTTGGAAAAAGGGAGCCGGACATGGAGGGCAATTAACTGCCAGTGAAAGCATATTAGACTGAGGCAAATCTGCAGAAACAAGGAGTAGGGAGATGGATAGATGGAGAAATAAGGGAGTGTGATGAGAGGGGAGCCATTTGATGGATGCAAGGGGACTAGAGAGACATACGGAAGGAGACAATCGCTGCATTGCGAAAGGAAAGAAGATGGGAAACGGTGGTTGGTAGCAGTGGGTTTAATTTATACTGGTTGCTAAATCGAGTGACAATTGTAAGAAAGTAAGAGCTAAAACTGCAATGGAAACTAAGTATCAATGAACAGAAATCTAAATTGTACAAACAAAGACATTTTCATCACTGTGTGCCCACTTTGATATATTAAATGTCATACCTAAAAGTTCAGAGCAGACATAAGAAAGGTAGAGAGGCTGAACATTTGGATATTCAAATATTAGTATGGTGACATGAGGGTCAAAATACCAAAAACAATGAATTTTAATATTACAGTTGTCATTTGGCAAAACAGGTGCTGTCCTTTTTGTTTAGGGATTATACAATCATCCCAAATACAAGTATGTTTGTAATGATAAGAAACTGTAACATAACACCCCCCCTGTAAATCTTGTTTGTGTCAACGTCCAGTATTGTAGCTTCTCACCTGGTTGCAGGGATGTACATGTGCACTCCAGTACCCCACATCATCACTGCTGGGTGTGGTTATAGGTGAATAAAAGCTTGAAATGTCCAACCAGAGAGGGCAGCAAAACACTGCATTTCAGCCATGTGTTAACTTTTTAACATTTAAAATTCCTGTTTTTGACAGAATATTTAAGTAGTTCGTTTTTGATTTAAGGACAGGTTTGCAGTTTTTCAAGTATGTCATAAAACTATTGTCATGTGGCTAAATTAACTTTGTAACATATTTTTTCTTATTGTAATCATTCTTCCTGTTCATACTGGCCATCAAGAGATCCCTTGGATATGGTGGGGGAAGGGGGATCCACAGTCATCCTAATGTATTTAAATCTTTATCCTTAGCTAAAATGAAGTTAAAAAAGAATCTTCAGCTGTCCAAATTAGTTAAATCTAGTCAATGTCTCTCCAAGTTACGGCCTCTTTCGTACCAAATTCCATCTTTATGTTACTATCCTTCCGACACAGCTCAACAGGGAAACACTGTTCGGGGAAACACAAGGAGAGACTTCTATACTAAAAAGATTAATTTTGGTAGTTATCCGCTCGATTTGACAAATTTGGATGGCTGAAGCCTCATTTTAGCCTCAGATAAACTTTCAAATACACGTTTGCATAAATCCCCCCATCACTTACATTGTAAGCACATTTGGAAGACATCTTTTAATGGCCAGTATGAACAGGAGGCATGACTACAGTTAGCAAGACTTGTTTAATATTCATATCGATGGCCGAAACGCAAAACCTCCTATCTGTTGGTGGATTTCACTTTGGATGATGAGAACAGGGAAGGATGCTCATGTTCAGTCTGTCTGTAAGATAAGTTAATTTTTTCAGATGGGAGGTTTTGCGCTGTCCTTTAACTGACTCACAATTTATAAACTTATCACAATTTTGAGTTAACAGGATTAATGATTTTATTTTATGTATGTGCGGTTTAGCAGAGCAAAACTGTTGAAATGATAATGAGATCTGTCCCATCTCCTCTGTACGACATAACACACACTCACACCTACACATACACATACACATAGTTTCCAGGGCTTTGAATTCGTCTGAAGTCTTACAAATAGACCCATGAGTCCAGGCAGTCAAGTGTAACCATTTTGAGGCCAGGAGATTAGACTGATCCCAAACCCTGTCCGTGTGGTGTGTGTATGGATGTGTGTGCGCACGTGTGTGTTTTGGTGATCTACAAGGTGACCCACGTGTAGGCAGCACCCAGTAACCATTTGGAGGCCACGGATTAGGGATCCCTGCAATTCCTGCTATAAAATTCCCCTGAGGGAAATATGGATAGAGTAGAAGAAGGAAAACGGGGGATAGCCTGTGGAAAGCAGGGATCACTGCTCAATCTCATCTATTGATTACTCTGAGCAAAGAAATTTTGATTGCATGGCAAACAGACCCGATGAGAACAGCTATTGCAGAAAGAACTAGTCATTGTCGAAAATCACAAAATAAGTCTTAGGGGTTTATGTATCATCTTTGATGGATCTGCCATTTTGAATAAGACAATAACAGCCTGGTAACTAATTGAGTAAAAAGAGTATAAGGTTTGTGTTGAAACGTCATGACTTGTGTCAGATGTATAAATGCGAAAGGTTAGATTTCCGCTAGTGATAGTAAGAACTGCAGGAGGGAAACAAGGATCATTCTATCCTGGTACTCACTTCTCCAAAGATAGAGAGTTATTGTTTTAGTGGCACTTCCCATATGTGAGGTTTAGGAGCTAGGAAGGGAAGTTGTATTAGACTGAAAAAGAGACCACTTCTTGTTCCACCGAGTAATAATAATAATAAAAAAAAAAAAAAAAAAAAAAAACTGAACACATGCATTCCCCAAAGGATGGTGATACCTTCTCTTTCCAACCAGACAGAAACAGGAGAGGCAGGAGAGGAAGAGGAAGCCAGAATCAGTGTTCCACTCTTTTTCTGTCCAATCATTTATTCATTTGCACTTTCATTCTTCTGATGAAGAAAGCTAGTGATAAATGAATAGCTTTTCCATAGAGGAAGGGAATGTATTCCCTATTCCCTGCAGAAACCAGCCAGTCAACTCCCTTTTATCCCAGGAATACCACCTGCATTCCACAGGGACTGGGAATACCCGGAAGGAATATAATGGGAATATCATGGTGCGATGTGAGCAGTGGGATAAGGCAGGAGCTGAGGGAAAGACATGGGGGTTGAGAGGGTTAAGTAAGGGAGGGACTAGGAAATGTGGGTTGAGACAAGGTTTGGCATATATTCAAAGTGGTGGGAATTAAATTAAAGCAGGCAGATGAAAAAATGAAGGAAAAATGAAAGCTAATGGCTTCTGGATTGACAATTCAATCTTGGACCAGTGCGTCCACACTGGCTTTCCCTTCCCTTCAACAAGTTGCATCAGGTGCTATATAACAAGGCATTTAACCCCCAGCATTGCAACTGGAGCTACCTAGTGGGCAACACGACATGCCTGTGGATATGTTGGGCAGGTCCCAGTCGTGTGTGTATGTAACCCAGCCTCTACGGCTCCTTCTTGCCTGTTCATATCCGTTAATATGCATGCAAATATGAATGCGTTCTTTGGCAACTGTAATAGTAAAATTATATGTAATGGTTAAGCCAATTTAGCTATGTATCTTAAAATGTGTTGAATATTTGTAGACTTTAGCTCCTCTGCTTTACCAGTAGTTAATCTTCTCTATTGTAATAAAAACTGCTCCACAAAACAATGTTTTTCAGACATTTATGTGGCTGAAACTGAGTATCATTATTGCCCCACTAGTGACCGAGCAGTGCTAATGCTAATCCTTGTTAGTGCAGAGAGCTTTACTTTCCTTTTTCATAAACCTTTTATTGAATGAAAATATTCAATTGTTAACTAAATGCCAGGGTGGAAATAAAAATAACGGTATAGATAAATTAAAGAGAAGCTAAAGGAGCTGTTATGACTGACTGGCAAGCTGTGTTGATATATATTTGATGAGTTAGCTCGCTAGCTACAGAAGTTCACCCACTAGCCCTGCGAGTAGTCGCTAGTCACCAAGTTTCTGGCCCCACCTATTTTGCGGGGACGAGCAAATGTCACTTTTGGGGTGTGACTGCCACTTAACACATTGTTGATTTTGGTGCTTTCATGGAAATACACATATTGAATTTTCCTTTAACACGTTTTTTTGGTGGAGGATCTGTCAACTGGTGCTGCAGTTTAATCACTTCAATACGGAGCAACACAGTTTCAGAGCAGTGAGAGTTATGGTGACAGATATGAGACAGAGCCAACAAGTGTTAATTAGGGTCAACACAGGACACATTGAGTTGCATTTGCATACGTTGACAGGAAAAACTGGTCTAAATTCAAAATGTCCATGTTTTTTGTAGAATTACATGTCTTTATTGGTTCAGGAGAGTGATGTCAGGGACTCGCTTAACTTTTCTCTCTTGGAGGACAAACTGAGATATTGTTTCTGACTTATTGACAGTAGACTTTAAAGGAGCAAAGCAAGATGATCTTTATTCTTTGACATTTGACAACTCATTGTCGCTTTCTCTGTTTTTGAATAATTAGCTTTTCTGTTACTTAATAAGCTGAAAGAGACTTTTTTTGTCTTTCTTACGTAATTTGTCCTCTGCTTTGTTTTCCCTGTCATCTTGACTCAACAAGGAAAACAAATGTAATTTTCCTCCTGAAGACGAAATGAAAGCTTGAAAGACATTAGTAATTAATGTGGCATGCTAGGCTGTTGGTGTGGGGGGAGAAAGTGTGTGGGTGACATATGGATACAAAGCAAAGAAAATCGGGAGTTGGGCATTCAAGGACATGTAGTAAATGACTTTTCAAGGCCTCCTTTGAGGCTTTTTCTCACTCCCTCTCTTCCATTTGGCCCTTTTTGTGTTGTTTTGGAAGATAACCCCAGCTTTCTGTCTGAGTGTCCAATGTTCAACCATCAGTGCCATTATTCACTGACCACCCGCTGAAATGGAAAGCAGGGGTGACCTGTATCGTCATCTGTGGATGTTCATATGAGGCCACCTGCTGAAATGAAAGCACTGGCTACCTGTTATTGAAGAGAGAGAAATTGTGGGCACAAGTGTTTGTGTGTTGTATGAATCTGTCAGTTTTGTGAGGACCGGTCAAAAATTGAAAGGAAGGAATAAGAAAATAGTTTGGGGAGTTCAAGACTTCAGAGGTCTTCATAAGTATTTTAATATAAGACAATGTGCGCGACTGCTTGGGTATGTGTGCACTTCAGTCCTTTGTAATACATTTATTCTACATGTGTCTCTGTCTAATCTTTCCTTCATACATACAAATGAATCAGCTATGTGCTAGATTTCCATGTGAGAGCACAGATATTAGATAAAGTGGATTTAAAAGCCACGGATGATTTGAGCAGCGGGTTTAATTTGAATCATCAACAGACAAAGTAACCTTGATCGCCGAGCAGAAAAAATGACTTGACTGGAAGCATCGGTAAGACCTTGCTTGACCAGAGAGAAATTGTGAATGAATATAAGTAACTGTGTGTGTGTGTATGTGTGTGTATGGTCATCCACGGGTTATAGGCCTAATAGCTTGTCTGCTGTCCACTCTGCAAGGCGGAGTGTAAACAAGTAATAATTCAGCTTGAATTTATTTGAAGGCTTGAACTTGTTTTATTGTGTGTGTGTGTGTGTGTGTGTGTGTGTGTGTGTGTGTGTGTGTGTGTGTGTGTGTGTGTGTGTGTGTGTGTGTGTGTGTGTGTGTGTGTGTGTGTGTGTGTGTACTTTCCTTTTTGACAGCCACTTCTAATTCACTCATATTTTCTCACTCAATACTTTTGCCTTCTTTCTTGGGTTATATAAGCTGTGTGGATCAATACAGGGGAATGTTAACAGAATAAATAAAAGTAATGTTTAGTCAGGAAAGAGATTGACAGCTATGTTTAGAGTTGAGGTCATGGCGTCAACTGTTCTACTAGCTAACTCAATGCAATCTCTCATTATGCATTTCCTTCACCTGTCTTTCTGAAAAATCAATGTGTGTTCTTGGGGTTTATGTTCCGTATTCTAGGACAAGTCACACAACAGCACATGCTATTAGAAGTTAGTAGCTAACTATAGCAACCAGTCTTCGTCTGAGCTAGCTGTGGACTAGCTCATAGACGCATCTCTTCTGTCAAGCTGTGAGGTTTAGCTTGTGAATGTCTAGGGCTTATGGGAAGTGGTGTTCATTAAAGGCGGCTAAAAACATAAATGTTGAATAAACAATGATATTACATTATTTTTTTAAAAACAAACAAAAAAACAACTATCAAGCCAAATAACAAACTTTTGAGAAAGGCTCTGTTCCAAGCTGGATTTTTTGTTTTTGAGTACTGGGATTTTGAGTTCTCTTACCCCTGTAACAGAACCTGAAAGTTCTGGTTTCACTTTGGCTCTCGAATGATGAAGTATTAAGTCACTCCTGGCTCTCTCTGTCTGTGTCTGTTGAATGCGTCAAGTGTGGTGGTTGTTGAATTTAAACAGTACTGTAAAAGTAGTACATTTTAATATTAAAACCTATTATTCATGGTCTGTGGTAATGTATCTTCCTCTTTCTTGCCATTTATTCCAACTACCAAATGGAAAAGGGTTTATTTTTATTGTTAGTAATATTTTTTTTCCTGTTCCCTGTTTCTGTCTCTCTAATTTGCATTCGATACTCAGAGGCTGGATCAAACACATAAGCACAGCGATACACGCACATACAGAAGTGTGTGAAGTTTATTGATAATCTGAGGCTTTCCACATGGCAGACAGATGGCTCTTCTAATCTTCCAGACAGACACTGCCTTTTGATATCTGATCTGATGATTACTAACTGTGTGTGTGTGTGTGGTTTCCAAGGATGAGCTCAATAAATCTGTCCTCAGAAGGCCCCCGCTGACTCTGGTATATGTGTGTGTGTGTGTGTGTGTGTATGGTCATTCAGCCTTTTAGTTTCCTAAACTTATTTTACAGTTGCGGTTTGAATGTGTCTATACTCTTGTCATCACTACTTTGCGGTTCATAGTTGATCAATGGTTGACCAGGACTGTTATGACAAGTCTATATTTCTGAACTTCATTTTGTCTGTTTTGGTCACATATCAGTTATGCTTCAGTATTCTGAGTTTATAAAGGAAATAATAGGAATATTTATGTTATCTTGAAAAGGAAGAGAGGCATTCAGCGGCCCCCTAAATAGGTCATTTTTACCTAAGACCTACTTTTCTGTTTATCTAGCCCACAGTGCACAATGTTTCTGCCTAATATAACATGGTTTATTGTGTACAGATGAAAACGGTGTGATCAGAGCCCACGCTCTGCACATGCACACTAGGAAGAAGGTGTTGGTCTTTATTGGTCACATGTTTAAAGTTTGAGCTTTGCCAAAAGTGTGAAAAGCCTCTGCACCCTTGTAATCTAACAAATTCATCCTTTTCTGACAGATTAAAGCTGATTACAACATGCACAATGTTGTCATTGGCCAGATAATGTTATAGGTCATCATTGTTATCTGATCGCTGTTCTTTTATGGGCTATGTCAGAGATGTAGTATCATCTGTGTTGGCCTTGAACATTTTAAAACCGACAAAGTTCAGAGAAATTCCTGGAAAAATTCTACTTTTAGTTCATCTTCAACTTTCTGGTACTGTCACACACTGTCAACCAAGATGACTTTATAGTAGGAGCCAGCGCATCTATCACCGCCTTCACTTTGAAGTAATGAAGTGTTGAACTTATCAACAGTAGCTTTAAGCGTCAATATTATCTTACAGCAGCAAATGAAGTGAGCAGATAACAACAGGACTCCTACTGTGACAGTGCTGGATGAATGACAGAATGAGTGCTTGCAAATAGTGACAAAATAACTCAATAGTATGCAAAGAAAGTTTGTCACGGTGAGGAACATTTCTGGTGTGGCGCCCCTGTATGAGTGTAGCAGAGGCACTTTATCCAATTTACCAGCCCCTGAAAGTGCTGAAAGCATCACCCATCTAGGTTAACTCCACACACTGCCTGAGTCTCATGGCGTTAAGTAAATTGATACATTGTTGTCAGACTACCTGTCTCAGTGTATTGTTATGTGCTAGCAGCATGATTGTCTCAGCTTGATTTAGCTTCTTTGACCTGATATCTGATTAAAGAAACTCAGATGTGTGTAGGAGCTGGATTAGCATATAAAAAGACAGTGACGGGACATCAGATAATTCTGATGCCATCTGTTTTCAATGGATTCTGTTAGACGGAGACATACTGGGTGTGCTTTTCTGTGTGTGTGTGTGCAACCCCCACACCCCTGCTCCTTTTCATTGTCTTCGCCACTTTTTCAGGCTTGTTATTTGTATTTGTATTGCATATTTTCCTGCCTTTTGTCTTATCATTTCCTGTGTTTTAGATTTGATTTGATTTTTGTCCCATGGAAAAACAGAACCATTATTAACACAGACCATGAACAAAGACATCAATTATTTACTATGGAAAACACTTTAAATCGTTCCATTTTGTAATGATTTATTAATTAGGAGGCACATTCTCTGGGATTTGGCCTCATGTCCGCCCCACCTAACTAATGTATTCATGCACAAATGCATGGAGACACACATTCAACAAGCATGTATGCATGTGCGCACAGACACACACTAACACGTGTGCACACAAATGCCATAGGCAGCTTTATGCTGTTAAAACGCTTTCAACGGGTCCATAGGATTATCCTTTGAGATGCCCTGTTGTAATTTCTCATAAATCAGATTTTAATAAATACTGTATTTTTCACAAAAAAAACAAAAAAAAAACAAAAAACCAGTCTTGGAGAAAGCAAGATTAAAAATATGCATTTTTAATGAAGCTGAGCAGTGGAAGTGATGTGGAAATCCTATACTGCTTGCATAGGAGAGATGCAGGGAAAATAAAAATTGAGGGATTACATTGAAAAATGATGAAACTGGTAAATCAAAAGAATAACCAAAGAGTTGTATTTAAATTAATTTGTATGCATTGTAAGGTATTTTAGCCTTTACTTTTGAAATTTGATATCCCTGTGCACTATATATTTTTATATATGTGCTCCAGAGTATATATTTTCTTAATAGTTGTTGCATTCACACTCACTATAATCACAGGATATTGGTATTATGATAAACATTGCACAGGATGTTCAATAGGTAAAAATTCACAAACAAACCAGCCTGCTTGATTGGTGCACATACTCAGAGGCTCTCGGTCTGTGTGTGTGTGTGTGTGTGTGTGTGCGTGTGTGTGTGCGCGTGTGCGTGTGCATAATGTTTGGGTATACATACTTACAAAACAGCCTCTCTAATCACCAATCTACTTGCCAACATCCATATTCCTTTAACTGCTCAGTGCTAAGCATATCAGCAACAAGCGTGTGTGTGTTAGAGGCTGTGATTAAAAGCTTTGCAGTGTTCATTTCGAATGTGGTGGTATTGCAGGTAGAGAGATCAGGTGATGTGTTCAGGGCAACACTGGGTCTCAATTAAGAGCATTATAGCGATTATTTCTAATATGGTGGAACGGCAGGTGGAGACATTGCATGGTGCGTATGTTATAGTGTGTGTGTACGCCAGTGATGCATGTAATTTGAGGAGACATTGCCAATTGAACAAGGTGGTACACTAAGCTTATCATGTGTGGCGCTGCACTGCACAATGTGTTTCTTCCAGATTAATTGACACCTAGCTTTCCCCTTTTCACTAAACTCTGTGTGTGTGTGTGTTCATCTTACTTTCCCCTCATCCCAATTTTACAGTTCATATGTCATGTTTTTTTTTTTTTTCTCACTTTCTCTTAACACTTTCAAAGACTCTGCTTCTGTAGCCCCTTTTACACAGTATTTTAAAGTCGGGAATGTTGCGCCATTATGCCGTCTCATCGTTTAGTATGAAAGTATGAATGGGGAGTCATTGTTTTTCTGCCATAAAGCCAACAGTGGAGGTTGTCACATTGCTGGATCGGCATCTATGTTAAAGGGACACTCAGAATTGCAGGACAACACACACTACATACGTCAGGCCTCTATTTCCAGAACACTGGCATCATTTGATTCAATTTAAAAAAGTAAGGTTGGCATAATGATGGGTCTTCTTTACAACACTATTGCAAGATTTCTGTGTTTTTTTTTGTGTCTAACCACCTCTGTACCTGTGTCTTTCCAGCTTTTCTGTGTTTTTGCTTGTCTGTCTCAAAGTCAGAATTTCCCTCCATCTCTTTTCCCTTGGTGTCTTTATTTTTCTCACTTTTGACTCATGTCCAACCTTTCTCTCTTTTTTTTTGACTTGCTTCCCTCCTATATGCAAATTGTATCTCTTACTCTTACCGTCTTTGTCTTTCTCCCTCTGGCTTCCTCTCCACACTGATCTTCTAATCATCAGCCAGCAGTGTCTGGGGTTTAACTTTTATTATATGTCGTGCCTCCCATTCGCCGTGTTTCCTTGTCTCACTTTCTTGTTTTCCACCTCTTCTCTCATCTGATGTTTTGTACATCTTTTTTCCTATCTTCTCCTGTGTGTGTGATTAGTGTCAGTTGGAGAGTGAATACAAAAGTATGGGAGTCAGGGGATGGCAACATGAACTGGCTTCAAACCCACAACATCATACGGATGTTATGTGCCTCTGCCTTCTAAGCCACACCAGGAAACCCCCTTATGCTCTCTGTATCAGAAAAATAAAAGCTCTCTGCGTCTGGGCTATTTGCATACCATTTGCATATGAACCCCAACTGGCTGTTTTTGGAATGCCAAGAGGCTAAATTCAGTATTTATTACCCGGGCCCATAACTAGTTTTCACTTTTTCGTGGCATTTGCATCTGATTTGCATGTCCCTTAGCTTGGATCTGGGAATAAGGGGCCAGATGACCTAAATTGTTTCAATTCCACCCAGAAATAAAAAAGTGGAGGAAGGTCTAATTATTACTATTAATCGAATTAGGACACTTTACATGTGGAGCGTAAATATAAGAAAGGGTTATTAGCTGCAATAGCAAGCTGTGGAAACTTGCTTTCAATGCAAACTGCTTTTGCATGGAGATAATCAAATAGTGTGTGTGTGTGTGTGTGTGTGTGTGTGTGTGTGTGTGTGTTTGTGTGTGTGTGTGTGTGTGTGTGTGTGTGTGTTTGTGTGTGTTTGTGTCTGTGGTTGCTTGTCTTGAGTTCAAGCAGTTGGCCAGATTTCCCACATCGCATCATCACTTTCTCTCCCTACAGTATTCATCAAAGGCTTTTTTTGTTTTGTAGATTCTCTATTTTAGGACAAACTGCTCTATATTGCACTCTCAAAGATATCCATTTGCTCTTTACAGACCTAATTAATCACAGAAGCTTATCAGAATCGGATTTGGCTATTATAAGGTGTTGCAGCACATCTGAGAGTTCCATATTTATCTTTCTGTCAAACACTTGAGAAGTGCGTTGATGCTTTGCCACTGCACAAAAACTGGTCTCTCTTTCCTGCAGTTAGTAAATTCACTGCTCAAACTAATAATGAGCAGAAGTTGACATGGTGTTGTTTCACATAAATGAGCCGGGGACAGCAACTGAAATATAAGTAACCACTTGGTTACTTGAGCCACAGTGTATTTGTGTACACTATAAGGTTTTAAACACTAACACTTACTTAGAACTGAACTCTTTACACAGGATGGCAAAATGCAGATGGCAAGCATTAAACTTCTGCTGTGACCAACAATTCTTTCTCTAATCAGGATCATTTGATTGAAGAAGTTTTAAAGTAGTTTTTGAAGCCTCTTGAAGTTTAGCTTGAAATAGTAAAAATGCATATACTGTATGATGTCAAACTAAAGTGTCTCAATAAGCATGCCGAAAATTTGAGAGAAAATAGATGTATCTATTAGAAATCCTTGTTCCAAAAACAGCTAATTTAGCTGTTTAGACTGTTTCTCAAGCTAGCTAATGACTACGTTTCCACGGTGCGTAGCCGAGCTTCTAACTCACTGAGCCTCGCCTCCAACATGGTAAATATACTACATTTATTTCATTTACAATTATCATTAAAGGAGGAAGGAGAATAGTTAAACATAAGACACACTGAGCAAGAGAGAACAGGAGAGAGAGGGAAGCCATTGCTACCAGCTAAGCTAAGCTGCTAAGCTAAAGTAACTAGCTGATCTGAAAAGCGTGTAAACAACTGGGTGATTAGAGAGAAAGTCACTAAATGAAGGAGAGAGCTAAGAGTGCTTGAGCAGAACTAGTGTACGTTTAGCCACAGTAGAGACAAATATAGCAAATGAACTGGGTTGAAATGTGGAAACACTACCACTGACAGAGAAAATCTGGCAACCAGAGACAATGCGCTTACTGCAATAATACTTTTTACTGTAGGTTCTTACTCTATAGCATATAAGGCCCTAAATTACATAGAAGGATTTTGATTTTCAGTGGCTTTAATTCCTTCTTTCTGGTGTATATCTAAAAGTAGATTTGTGAATGGCATCATGGGTGTCCTATTATCTCTGAGAAAAATGAGAAACATTTTCCTGGCTAGTTCAGCGAGGAGCGTTGCCAAAACAACAACCAGCAGTGTTGCTTTGGTGTCGTCTCTTTCATGACAGCAGACCACAGCCCCTCTCAGCTACCACCTCCCACTTTTATTACGGTTCAAGCTCCATCTGCCGCCGTTCTCATTCATTGGTCTTATTTGTTCCCAGGACAGGTGAACTTTTACATACAGATGGCTCTCACTTTCTTCTTTTTTTCTTTCCTTTCTGTCTCTTTCTTTCTTTGTTTGTCTTCCAGGTGACAAGCGGGAGAGAAAGAATAAAAGAACAGACACACACCCCCATGTTTCTGTTTTTACACAGCGAATTGATGCACGTTCTTCCTATATTTTTTACTTGAAATTCAACATGTACACACACACACGCACACACACACACACACATATACACCTCATTGAATATAAACTGCCACCTCCCAGGGCAAACAGCAAACATAATCACATTTGTAAAGTCAGAGAAATAGTGCGTCAATATTTGCCTAGTCTGTTATTGTTGTGAAATGGGGAACTGGCTGTGGTTACCATGGTGTGCATGATTTTGACAGTTGGCTTTGAGACACACAGTCACTCTCTCCCCCTTTTTCTCACATACACATGCACACACTCACACACACACTTGCAGTGAGAAAAAGAGAGGTTTACATAATTAAAATTGAAATGCTATATAAATACATGATTATGTGATGCATCCCAGAGCTGCAACAATTATAAATGTGAAGCAATCAATAAATTGGGCCAAAAGTATAAATTATTAATACTTTTTAGTTAATTTGTCCATTTTCTTGTTTTTTTTTTTATTTAGTTTTTTTAGTTTTAACATGCAAAAGGGTTAATATGCAAATACATTTATTTCATATCGTTTAGTCTGACAATGCCAGGGGGAGTACGTAATAAAATATTTAATGGCAGGTTTACATATGAAACTATACAAAATCTCCCGTTGAACAAGTTGAACAGTTGAACAATTAATGAACACAGGAAACTCTACTTCCTTGTTTTGTTTGAATTCATATGAATCAGTAGTTTTGTTTTTGCCATATGAGTTGTATGTAGGTTATGTTGTGTTTAGACAAGTGTAGTGTGTATTTAAAGAAAAAAAAGCTATACACAAAGATACACAATAACTAAGCTTATGTACAACTCAATACTATTCAATACGGTACACCTGCCACAAATACTGACTTTGTGATGAACTCAGTTCATGCTCAGTTTCATTGGGACTGTGTCAGAGTGGTGTTGTATAAGATTATATGTCAGGTGTTATTTTTCAATCCCCATATATATGTATGTGTTCATCCAACACAAGCTTGGCACAATAAAACCACATTTCAAGCTTCATAAAGATAGGATTTATTTTAGAGCTGTTTGGATTGCATTATTCATATTGCATAGATGTTTGTGGTGTCACTCCCACCCACTGTTTATATACAATTATAATATTTTTTGTATATTCTTTGAGGAGAAGTCAGAGATTTAACTGCTTCTTAACTAATGCACTTGTAATTGTATGATGTTAATCTTGTGTATGGAGATATTTGTGTGTGCACACACACTCACACTTTACTTTGGATTATCTTCCTCTCATGTCATGCCTTGCTAGTCCCTGACTGCTAATTCTGCTTGCTTAATACTTGATAATTAAGTAATTAATAAACACCCTGTTTATAGAATGCTGTTGCTAAGTGAACTTGTCAAAATAGCGTTGTCTCTAATCAGAGAAAAAGCTGACATGATTGGCATTATCAAAACATCTAATGTGTAACAGTATTGAAAAAGCTGCAGGTTTTCTCTGCATTTATACTCTGCTGATGCCATAGATTCTGCAATAACAATTTTCTAAATTGCCTCTCGCTCTACATTTTTATAGACAGCCTGTTCTTCTCAACACATTAGCCTGAACCAGGTTAAAGACTTTTGTATTCTTTCAGAGCAGGAGAGCTAAATAAATAATAATGAAAGAAAGACACTTACACTCCATCTAGAAAGTGAAAGAGTTTGCCATGAATCATTGTGAGGCATGAGGTAAAAGTGAAATCATTGCTATATTACTTTGTCAGTCAGTAACCTTCCAGGTCCTTCTTGTCTCCCAGACATACTGACTTTTGTGCCCTTGACTCTAATAATCCCTCTCTCGCTGTGTGAAATATCTTTTCATGCCTGCACTGATGATCATAATGGTTTTCTGTCTGAGCTGCAGACTAGTGATTGGCCCCAATTACTGCATGAACCTGAGGCTTCAAATCATCCCATCTATGCAAGGTGAGACGTGTAATGGCAAAAATCTATTTAGGCCTGGTTTCCATCTCCCGTCTGTATGCAGCTCGATAAATCACGCTTAATGCACATTTAAAATCACAGGGAATCCATTGCCAGATGTTTGTCATTGCTTTCATCTGTTATACAGTTTTTTCATATACAACCCATATGTGCCCTACAAGTCCTCTTATCTTACTTTAACAGTGATGGCTTTGAAACTTAATAGCTCAAAATGTATTTATTTCTCCACTACACACACACACACACACACACACACACACACACACACACACACACACACACACACACACACACACACACACACACAACACTCTCACATCTCTGACCCCATTTTAATTACAGAACGGTCACAGCATATTGGCCACATTCAGTAGAATTTATACACTGGTACAAATGGAACATATCTGCTGTAATGTTGCTCATTGTCTATTTGTACTGCCAGTTCAGTACTTGTTTCTACTATTTTTAGTCATAAGGGAGGGCCCCTTGTCTGGACCCAGGTGCACCCACTGTGTCTCTGTGATCAGATGTAAGAGAGACAGATTGACTCCAGCCTCTTGCCCTGTAAAAGCAAACTTCTGCCATCTAAATTAGCAGTTGGCTTGTCTCACATCATTCATCATTCCTGCTCCACTTTCAGCTGAGCTCACCTGCTATTTTTCACTGTGATACCCCCACTTAATCTTCTAATGCTAGGTCTCTCCTTTGCACACCCTCGTTATTTTCTTTTCTGTTTCTCTACATTTTTTATCATTTTCTGCCGTGCTCTTGCTTTTCTTTCCGTTCCTCAAACTCAGCCTCTGCCTCCAACACCCTACCCCCTGTTTTTCTAACTCTCCTCTCTTTTGCAAATCTTTTTAGCCTCTCCATCATTGCTCCACCTCAAACTTTCTGAACTTTGTTCTCCTGATTCTTTTCCCCTCCCCCAGCCCTGCATCCTTTCCCTTCTTGTCTCTCTTTCTGCCTCTATCTGTCAGAGCAGCTCTCTCTCTTCAGCAGTAATGGACTCAGAGTTGTTAAAGACAGGAGAGAAATCCCAAGTGAATAGATGTTTTAAGATGTTGTCAAACTGTTGGCGTGAGTGCTATGGTGGACCCCTGCTGTGCCTAACTTGGCATACACTCCCTGCTTAGTACACAACTGACACTCACACACACACACACAGCCATATCTGCCTCTGAGAAGAGACATTAGATTATGTATATGCTACAAGAACCATTGCTGTGAATTTCTGCCATCTTACTAAGATGATATATGGGAGATATGCCGTCAAGGGCTTGAGTGAGTCTGAGAGGACTAAAGTCTTGTATATTTGGTGAGATCGTGTGAGACAGGGAGACAGAGAGAAAATAACGTGTTAAATGACAGCTTAGACCATCTCCACACTAATGCAGATACATTTGAAAATAGATCATTTTCTCAATTTTTGGTTTGATATCTATATTAAGTCAGCGCATTAGACACATGTATCTGATTTTCCCTGGAGAAGTTAGTTTATCTTTCAAACGTTTAATTGGATAAGCAGTCAATGAAGTTACCATCATTTACTAAAAGGATTTCCACTCTAATCAATAATTATATTACAAACATGACAAATATAGACATGTATAAGAATAGATAAATCTTGTTATATATTTTGTGTTAAGAGCGCCACTGTCTTGCTGTACTCTAGCCAGTGACATCACAGGGTTGGTTGGACTGGCTGAGTTCTGCAAAGTAGGGTAGAGAACGTGAACAGTAGAGAAAATAAAAATGAGAGACAGTTAAAGATGGAGACTGGGGAGCCACAGGACAGACTGAAACCAAAAGGAGGCCACAATTGCATTGTTCCTGGATGTGCAAATTTGTTTTTTTATCAAGTTAAAGCCAAGACAAAACAATCTAATTTCATTATTTGCCACTGAAATTGAGAACAGCACAGCTGTGCTGGTTAGTAGCACCAAAGAGAGAGAGAGAGAGAGAACCTTCCAGTGGGCACTGACTCCAGGGTTTGCAGTGAATTTTTCTTTTTTGGAGGAAAATTACATGGTGGAGAAGATGGAGTCAGCCAAGCTGGTGGTTCACTGGACCAACAGACTTCGGGCTGAAGCTGCTCCGTCTGTTTTCAATTTCATCACTGTGTTAATGGTAAATACTGCATTTGTATAATGCCCTTCTAGTCTTCAGACCACTCAAAATGCTTTTACACTATATGCCACATTCACCAATTCACACACACATTCATACGCTGGTGGCAGGCTGCCATGCAAGGTGCTTGCTCATCAGGTATATCTAATGCATTCAGAAACACATTCAGACATCCGTGGCACAGGCTTCAGGAGCAGTTCTGGGGTTTAGTATCTTGCGACATGCAGACTGCAGGAGTCAGAAATCAAACCACAAATCTTCTAACACGCTCTACCTTCTGAGCCACAGCATCCACAGTGCACACACATTTCCCCAAGCCTGGAGATTTCCAAAACATCTCTGCAGCACAGAATTTATCTGATGGGATCTTGGCTATACAATACAGCGGCCACAATTTGATGAAATTCAGATTGAGGTGGCAAAGTGACCAAATTGGACTGCAACCATTATAAACACCCATATCACTCCCCACCAACCCTGTTATGTAGGCATTGACTTCAAAATTGTGGTTCACCAGTAAGATAGCTAGTTAGAAATTACGGGAATAAATTGATCATATCTGTGGTTTTAACAACTTTTAAAAATCTGAGTTCAGGCAATGTGTTTCTCTAATGCTTTAGGGTACTACCAGTGCCAAAGCATTCACATTTCATGTCCTTTCTAAAGTTGAGGCACACACTTTTTCAGGGTTGTTAATAGCCCTTATATATAATATTACATTCATTCATTCATTCATTACATATTACATATTTATAATATTTTTCTGCTGTGGCATCTTCTTCCTTGCCTAACCAGGCACCTACTATCAACACACATACCAGACCTTTCATTGTCTAGAGAAGCTGCAGCATTTATTAAGTGACATGCTGTAGTCTATACTGTACATTAACTGCCAGATTGGCAACCTACTGCTGACCTCTTCCTCTGCTTCACTTGCATTAATTCTTCTATCTCTCTCCACTCGCTCAACCACACACTTGCTACTTAGACACATTACACACTGCCCTATTCCTTAAAGGAGATACGCTACCAACAGTTTCCCAGGCAACAATACAGAGGTTGACTCACGTTTTGGAACAGCTCTGCACAGAAGCTGTTTGGCTGTTTTGCATTATTTTTGGCATTAAAAATATAGCTTTTTAGTAGTGCTCCCCAACACCTGTAAACAGACTTTGATGTATAAAATCCGTGGAGTTTCCCATTAAAAATCCAGTCTTGGATGCTCTAGTTGGCATATACATGTCTTTATGTTCATGCTGTCAGATGACTGCAGCAGTACAAAGGAGTGCATAAGAAGCACCTGAAAGAATGAAACAAAAAGATAATAAAAGCACCAATCACCAAGCAGTTGCTAATATTTGGTCAGTCAAAAGCAACAAGCTCCATTTCTGCAGAGATGCTGCTCTGTTGTTGCATCAGAAGATTAACTTTGGGTGAGGATGAAAGATACCGTTTTTTTATGTGTGTTTCTGTGCTTTTGTATTGCCTTGGCTGCTGTTAGACATGTACGTTAACATACAAGTCTCTTCTTTTGTGTCCCTAAATATTCACATACATTTAAGGCTGCAACTAACAGTCGTTTTTATAATGGATTGATTTACTGATTTTCTCAATTTAAAAAAAGGTATGTGATGGAATCTAAAAAAAAAAAATGTTTTGTCTGATTAATAAACCTTCAATTTCAATTCAATTAACTGTCAAATATGACAGAGAGTCAAATCGTCACATTTGAGGATCAGGATTCCTACAACGTTTGCAGTGGTTCATCTATCATCAGAACAATTGCTGATTAATTTTCTTTAGATGGTCTAATCATTGCGGGTCGACATGAATTATGTTTACGTCATTCTTACCTCAGGAGGTTTAAGTATGAGGAGTTTGTCAAGTAGCTTGTGAAGTGAAGAACAATGTCTTATTATCACTAAACAGCAATGTGTGTGATTTTTCACTTGTGACTGGCTGCAGAAAGTGTACCATGGGAAGCTGTAATGTGTGTGTGTTTGTGTGTGTTTAGGCAGCCAGCGTCCCTCTAATGACAGTTGATTGCCTTATCATCCACGGCTGAGTGGTTGCTCACCCTGCTAGACGGATAGACCAACCGCCAAAACCCCAAGGCCCCTGTGTGTGTGTGTGTATGTGTGTGTGTGTGTGTGTGTGTGAGAGAGATAGAGAGGGGACGTTTGTGTGTATGTGACTGTGTGCCTGTGTGAATGCTTTCTTGTAAAATGTGATTGGAGGTGAAACTCGAAAGTCCTCTAAGGCCCATTCACTATTTGCCACGTCAGTGTGGAAAACACAGTTACGCACACATACACACGCACACACAATGTACACAGATTTACACAGGCACACACATGTACTGACACACACTGCCCCTGAGGAGAGGGAACCTTTTAGACAGAAATGCTGTGAGCTGGGGATGTCTTGTTGTCCCAATCAGACATGCCCAACTTGTCACTCCTCACACACTCACACACACACACACACACACACACACACACTCTCTCACACACTCATGCTTTGGGAATATGACTTAGTGTGTGAGTGTAGCAGTTATACTTGAGCCAATTTATCAGAGCCCTATTTGACCTGTCTGAACAGAGGCTTTGTTATGTGTAATCATTTCTCAAATTGCAGACTAATGGCATAGATGCAATCATCGCCTCCATTCATGTATTGATCCATCTGTCCAGATAAATCAGTCATTCACTCGAATGCAGTGAAAGTTTGAAACAATAGCTCACACGAAATGAGAGGAGATAGATTGGGGATGACGTGCTGCAGAGGTTCCCTGTAGGGCTGTGGAGAAGTTAGTTAAAAATGGAACAGCCTGTATCATGTGGAAGCAACTTAGCATTTATTACATTTCAGAAAAAGGGAAAAGAGGCACTAAATCATACAACATACTCCACTATCTACACTGTAACTACACTGACTGTGAGAACAATCACCAAAGGATCTGAAACAGTGCAAGTGATCATGACATCATATTTTTGCAATACTAAAATAAGAGCTGGAAGTTGTGTTGGAATAAATTGTGACCTTTTGCAAGTTGGGACGAGTAGAGGCCAAAAATGCGATCATTCACTGTCACGTGGACATGTGACATATGAAAAAGTTACCACACAAGCAGAGGAGAGCAGGCAACACTGACAGTCAAACAGCTGCCTGACGTCAGTTTGATAAGCAACAGCTGGACATCTTTTATCCAATGTGGTCTGCACTGAGTTGAGTCAGTTTTATGTTCGGTATTGAACGTTGCTACAGTAGCTGCTTACATCAGTGTTTCTGATTAGGAGTAAAGGCAGTGAATAATTCTTGGACATATTAAGCTTAATTCACCAATCACCTTTTTAGGCTTTTTTTTTTAAAGTAAGTTGCTTATTATGGTCAGTTTGACATACCATCTTCACCAACAATTAATTTGGTCAGATCACTTCCTGTTCTAGCAAACATTTTCCTGACAGGCCAGACATCTTAGTATCTAATCTGCTAATGATGCACAACACTGGGGAATGGGTGACTGTCCCACCCTGCCCTCCAGTCCACCTGTCCTCCCAGTCTGCCTGGCATCCAGCTGTCTGGTCAGCCAATCAGCCGATAAGGCCAGACAGGGCTTGTTAGCTCAGTCAAGTGTATCCATTCACCCCAAAGCCACCCCTTTGCCCCAGCATGCTTACTCCTCTAAACCACTACTGCACTGTTTCCCAAGGTCAGCATGTCCTGTGTGTGTGTGTGTGTGTGTGTGTGTGTGTGTGTGTGTGTGTGTGTGTGTAAGATGAGAGATTGGGGGGGGTGGGGGCTGAAGAAGAGGAAAGATGATGCGTTTGAGATGGAGGGTGGAATGGATGGAGGGTAGACGACCGAAATAACAAGGGAGAGAAGTGTAAGTTGTGTGTGCGTGCATGTATGCATGTGGGAATGTGTTAGGGTGTGTGTGTATGTGGGATGGGGTGGAAAGTGGGTCATGCTGTGGTCTGTGTGTAAAGCACCAGGAGCATCATATTGACCCCTAGGGCTGCTGTCTGTCTCACTCACTCACACACACACAGAGACACACACACACACACACACACACACACACACACACACACACACACACACACACACACACACACACACACACACACACACACACACACACACACACACACACACACACACACACACACACACACACACATCCAGACGTCTCACTCTTTACCCTCATATATCATCTACCAGGGCTGAAGTCCAGAGAGGAATCAGACACCACATATCTGTTTCTGTGGTCAATAAAATCTGCACATCCTAGATGCACAGCTACTTAGTTGTGCTGTGGGGAAATTATTAAATGGACTCACAGGGTGAAATTTAATTGAGAACAGTTTACTGAAAAGACACCAAGTAAAAGCAGCTATCTGCATACACTCTGTACAGTTAAATGCACCCTTATAGCTTAACCCTACCTGCCAGTCTCCATTAGGGACAGATATAACTTACAAAGTGTAAGTATACCTGGTGAGAGAATGTCAGAGAGTTTGGAAACTTTTAGTAGGCCTGTCTCAAATGGAAAATATGATCCTGTCGCCACAGTGATAGAAGAGAAAGTGGGGTAATATATGACATATCTATCATCAAGAGAGAGAATTAAAGGAGTCTGTATGAAAGGTTTATGGTGCTTCGAGATGAGGGAGTCTCCAGAGCTTCCTTTCCTACATAAACATACAAGATCTGACTGTAATGAACTTCCCCGAACTGCCTGAAAACCTGAACAGGATGCTATGTAATCAGTGAGGAGCACAAAATGCTAAGTACTCTCCCGGCAGGGAGAAAACAGATTTGTTTGCAGAGTAATCACCACAGGAGCTCAGCAGTGCTAGAAAGCAAGATTACTGTTTCATTTCAGATTGAAAACATATCAACACATAAAGTCTCTAATTATTTAGATCAGTGTGCCAATTACTGTAAGGAATGTGTTACTGTAAAGCTTTGTAACATGACCTGCTTATTCATAGAACAAAAAAAAACAGTATTTTCATTTCAGGAAAAAATGCCCACAACAGGCTTTTATTGTAATTTAATATGATGCTTCCTTTTTGTGTAGTTAGTAATTTGTGTAATCTTGCTTTACTACTATACAGAATGTAGTGTATTTTATTATAGAACTTCTTCTGAACATTTATTTTAATAATGAATGCTGTAATGGCTGGAGTGTCGGCTTTTCTCTCTCGTGAGTTTTGCTCCCACTACAGAGAGATTCATAGGCTGTGTTTCTCACCTTTACTTTACATATACTGTAGTTTGTACCACAATATGAAGCATATGCTGATTCAGGTCAGAGGCTGATTTAAACTTAAGATTCATCCATCCCTCTATGCCTGCAGCAGACTGGACAGGTCACACAATGGAAAGGTGCCAGTCTAAAACACACACACACACACACACACACACACACACACACACACACACACACACACACACACACACACACACACACACACACACACACACACACACACTCACACACACATTTATAACAATTTTTAGTTTAGAGTCTCTAATCCACCAAACCTACATGTATTTGGACTGTAGGAGAAAACCCATGCAGACAAAGAGAGAACATGCTAAAGCAGCACAGAGAGAGCACCAGATGGCTTGTGTAGTTTAACCTTTCTTGTGCGGTGACAGTTGTTCCTTGGTGCTGCCTAAATTTTAACATACTGTGGACTACCACACTGTTATTGTCCCTGCCAGGCACAAGTTTGTTTGGATGCCCTGCAGTTTGCTTTTGGATAACAGATTGTACTTTTAAAATATTTTCCAGAACCATAATTTATCTAGATACAGGTGTAAATTAGACATTACCTGTTTTTTCTGCACTCTGCTTTGAACGTGTTCCTGTCTCTTCATCACCTGATGCCTGGGCTGCCTCTATGTGTCTCTCTTTCCTTCTTAAACTTTAAAAAAAATCTTGAGTCAGTTCTTTACTTTCTCCTTGTTTTTCTTTTCAACACCTTTACATCCTGTCATTCTTCCTGGCTTCTGTCTCCTTATTCCTTCACTCCCTCTGAAATAACTTTCCTTTTATAAGTCAGACGGAGCATGAATCAGAACTTTAACTTGTATGGTGTTAATTACAGTAATTGTGGACAAACAGCACACAGTTGGAATGAATCAGCAGTCAAGCTACCCAAGCTATCAATGACATTAACATTACTGTAATGTAAAGCAGCAGCAACAGATAAAGTGGTCAAGTGTTAGTGTTACCTCCACACTAATTGTTTGGGGGAATACTGACAGCAAAAAAGTAAAATAACATCACCAAATCTTTGTCTGGAAGCAGGTAAAACAACAGACGTGTTTCCCAGTGTGAACTCAAATCTCAGAAAGCAAGTTAAATAGCAGATTAATGAGCGTCACATGATATATATTTTTTCTGTTCTTGACTTTTAACTTGTCTGGTGAGGCAAGTACATTTCTCTTCCACTTTCCTGACAAAAAAATCCACATGTCCCAGACAAGCAAACAAGCCTTTATGTCGAGCTCTGGTGTATATGTGTGTGTGAAAGAGAATTAAAATGGATATACCATAAGTGAATGAATATTAAATAAATACTTTGTTATTGGAAAAATCCCTGTTTCTGTTATCTTCGCTGCCATCTTGACTATAGACCAACTGGAGATCTGAACTTGACTGAGTGCACTCTTCAAGTTTCCTTTGTATACACGCACAACAGTGGAGGCATAGAAAATAGAATACACCATTGTCCCGTTTTCCAGTGTCACTGCTCTTGAAAAACAGCAATTGAACAAAACAGTGTATGCAAGCTACCATAGCATTGCTTATCCTTGCTTAGTGATAAACTTGGTAGTCTTCTATGCTCTAGTAAGTGTCACAGTGGACAAAGAGGAAGTCATTGTTGAGGCATAAAAGCAGTCTCATGTACGTTACCTTTACCTTGGCTGCACCTACCCAGCACCACTTCTTTGTAAGGCTGGAGTCAAAAACGCAAACCTTTTCTACATTCTTAATCGTAATACCTACATTACAGGCATTGTAAGAGGCATTTTAAAATACTCCTACATCCAGGGTAGCACTACAGTTCACTTTATATGCTTTGTATTAAGCTAAATTTGTTATATGATCTGGTTGACATGCTGCACAATAGTCTTTGTGTGCAAAAATATCAAAAATATACATGATATGTGGTATGCTCAAATATGCTTTATTTAACTTTAATTTTGTGTACAGTTTTGTTGAGTTATGAACATTTGATTTTGTGCAAAGTTAAAATTGATGAATTTGTGGACATATCACAATTTCTCTGTTACTTTTTGGAACTTTACTTCTCAGTAGTAGTATGAAAAGCAGCTCTTTGTCTAATTGCAGTAAACAACCGAGTTGAATTAGCATTTTACAGTTTTTCTTTGTGAGCTGGCACATCTGCATACACTGGATACATGGGAGTTAAGGGATGTGACCTTATTCCCATTCTGCTTGTTATTGTTTGTGTGTTTCACTGCTTTCTGACCCTCCAGCTGAGCCTCATCTTGGTTCCTCTGCGGGGTGCTGCACACACCTGTGGGTAAATCAACAACAGACATGATGTCCAAATACAGCAGAATACATCATTTTTTTTAATGCCACTGTAACAAATTTCACATATTTACTATCACATCTATATATCTATATATATACAAATCCAAATATATATACACATATATACACAAAATACACTCTTTTTCACTGCTCTCTCAGGACGACCCTCTTCTAGTCTGTCTGTCTTTCCTACAATCACTCTTTCTTTGGTCCTTCTGTCCATCCGTACTTATTTGGTGCATGCACCTGCTCCCCTAACCCTCTGTCCTCATCTCCATAGGGAGTAGTGTGATTGAAATATGTTATGTATGACCTTGTGTATATGTGTACTGAAACACATACACACACTGACCCCAGGTGCTGCCTTTCCAATATCCCGTCTCTCTTGTATGATTTGGTTGTGGTGTGAATTTATAGTGAATGCCACTCACACACACACATAAACACACAAAGGAATACACCTCATGGATTGGATTTAGTCATTTGGGTCGGTCAGTGGGAATGTTTTAAAAGAATGAGTACACCTCCATACACATAGAATACATCAATACACATACACACACACATATAAACAAATACCTTTGTATACACATACATCATGCACACACATAGAGGCTGAGGTCATTTTGTTTTTGTGTAGAGCAGCTTAACTGTTTTAGTGTAGTGGAATACCTTATATTCTTTATTGGGAAAACTCAAACACACACACACACACACACACACACACACACACACACACACACACACACACACACACACACACACACACACACACACACACACAAATAAACAATTTATTTGGGGGTCAGCTGTTGTGGTCAAATGGAATATATTTCTTATATTGGATACAATATAAACCAGGCTTTTCATCTGTGGCCTGCAGACTGAAATGGAATAGTGTTATTATTAAACTGGTGTGTGTGCATGTTTGATTTGCAGAGTGATACATGCGAAGGTCCCCTCAGCACTCTACGACTAATACAGCAACACATGTGTGTGTGTATATATATATATATATATATATTAAAGATTAAAACTCCAATAAACTAATGTAAAACAAATTGGCCTTGTTAAATAGTTTCTTGGCTCGGATTGTCAGGATAAAGTGTCTGTATGATGTTTTTTCCATAAACATAAAATAAACATAACATGGTTTGTCAGAAATCAGCACAGGCTGACAATAGTGCCAAAGCAGCATTTGTGTTATTACAAACAGCTGGTAGGGGAGCTAGTGAAATCCTCATCTGTACTGTTTTGTAATTGACCTACAACATTTAAAGTGAACCCAGGCAGTTACAAACAATTATGTTGCTGCCCCATATTTGACTTTGTTTTGTTCTTAATTTAGTTTTATTCATATATTTAGCTTTTTATGGAGGTACTTAATGTCTTGTTAATCTTAATGTCTTCCTGTTACATTTGTGCATGCATATGATACATAGACAGCTGCTGTTTTCTTTTTCTTAAGAGCTTATCTCAATGTAGGAATGTTGTCATCCTCCTTTTCACACACCCTTCGTACCTGTGAACTCCAGACTGTTTGAAGGCTTTGAAACACACACACACACACACACACACACACACACACACACACACACACACACACACACACACACACACACACACACACACACACACACACACACACACACACAAGCGCATAAGCTTGTCTTACCCTCTGGGGCTTTTCTTCATCAGATAGAAGATAAGTCAACAGTTTTTGTGCATGCTATGTACCAACAACTTCTCACATAATTGCCTGATGGCCATGATATGCAAAAAATTACCAAATTGCTCCCCTGCCATTGGCTGTACTTCCATTCCTATGCAAATTTCATGCAAATTTGACTTTCCAGAGATTTCCCAATAGCAGCATTTCTTTTGTGTGGTTGGAATTTATGGGCACTTAAATGCTGAATCATTTAAAGTTACCTAAGGCTACTTTCCCACACTGATGCAGAGAAAACACACATGTTTGAATCCATGAATAGATAATGTAACATCTTGCCTTAAAGTACATTTTCAGACTGTCAGCATTCACAGTCTTCTGTGCGGCTCAGTGGTTTAAATCTCACACTCTTTTCTCTTTAGAGTGAAAGAGTAACTCTGGTGGTGGTAAATGTTAATGTGTTGAATGGTCATTGAAAACAGTATTCTGACTTTGCACTGCCTGTCGTAGTTTGCAAAGTTTGTAGTTAGAATACAGTGTACTTCATTCACTTACCTTTGCTTTGGAAATATTAAAAACCCATTAATAACAAGCACTGAAAACCTCAGATCATGAGATTTGGTAACATGAATGTTTTTGTTTTTTTTCCACTTTTACGTGTTTGTAAGGCATTTCAGGACACTGTCAACATGCTTCATGCTCCTCTGTATGTATATGTTGTATATAGTTGACCTGACTGAATATCTCAAACCTTTGCTCAAGTGAGTTTGTCAGAGCAGTCTGCATCTCACTACAAAAGTTAAGTTGATGGGTTCACTTATATCTGATAATGTAGACCTTCTCCATAATTACGTTATATATATTTTTCCCAAACTGAACAGCTGGATTATATTTTACAGCACACAAGTGATCACAAGACAAACTGAAAGGAAAGAACTTCATCTGGCAGGGCTTGAGCCACCCCTTTGGCAACAGGGTGACTCGCAAGAGCTTTGCAGATTTCTTTGCTGTTTGTTTTTAAAGCTGTTTTAGGTAAAGCCAAGTCAGATATTTCTGTCTTAAAACAGAACTATGCTTTTCCATCCCATTCATTTGGATTCTTTAATTTTTTTCAATAATCAACGGGATGCATGAAATGTCAATTTCTGCCCTGAAAGTTTATTGGACTTTTATCTTAACCGGATCCTACATGTCAATCCAAGTATTGATTTACTGTTTCAAATTGTATTTATCTCCCCATTCACTTCCAGGTATAGCCTCCTTCCTATAATTACAGAAAATGTGTGCTATATTTATCGTTAACACCCTCACACCTTTGATATCTTCACTGTAGTCACCATTTCCTGACAGAACAGCTTGCTAAAGCAAAAACACTCAGCTCCCTCTCCCAGATTTCTTTCTTTTTTTCTTTTTTTTTTTGCATTTACCTCAACAATTATGATGCTCTCAAACAAACACAACTGTTCAGAGAAGGCCTTGCTCCACAACTGTAGCCCCAGGGTCCAGATTATAACACGGCAGCAGATGTGGCTCTAAACTACTTTAATAGCAAACACACACCACTCAGGAATGGCTGTCTGAAATAGTGCATTCACTGATGATGTAAACTGGCACATATCTTCTCATGTTCTGCTGCTGACCATGCCAACCTTTTACCACTGGATGAGGATTGTTGAACTCACTGCAGCGTGTATATGTAGACACCCATGATGGATCAGGAACAGTTGCTACAGTTGTCTGAAAGGGCCTCACAGGTTTAAAGCTACAAATGCATAGTCATTAGTGTGAGTGAAATTCATGTGAACATAGAGCTGACTGTATGTCTCATAGGCAAACACACCATTGTTCATTTAATATTATGCTGAAATGATTCAACAGTTGGTCCCATGACAGAAAAGTATTGTTATAAACTATCAATTAATCATAAAATTCCCAAAGATGTTGTAGCTTAATATGACTGTTGTTTATATGACTATGAAATAACCTGTGTACTACTGTAACCAACATTTTACAGATGTCTAATTAAATTATGAAATAGTAATCAATGGATTGGGATATAGTGAAAATAAGAGTCAAAGTAATATATGAGACCGTTCATTGGAAATCTCATCAGATCCAAAAAGGTCAAAGCTATCTACCTCCAGGATGTTTGTGTTTCACTTTATCTTTTTTTTATCTGTGTACTGGTAAATTGTGCTGACTCTGTACATAGGATTGTGTTTTGCAGATGTTTGTATCTGTCTTGACTGTGCGTGCGTGCATGCGCGTTAAATTGATGGAAAGCTTGTTACTTATTGTTGGTCTAGCGAACCTCCCTCGGGACAGAGAGGAGACAGCAAACACACAGCTGAGACCATTCCTCCTCGTCCTGGGTGCGAGTGTGTGTTAGTGTTAGCTGCTGAGACAAATAAAAGTAATCATAATGGGTACCCTTTCTCAGCTGAATGTATTTCTCTCCGTTTTTTCCTCTTAGAGAGACATAGATTTTATACTTTTACATACTTTTGCTTTAGGATTCATATTTCTGTTTTCATCCTGTCCCAAAATAAATGATTCCTCATAACACGGAAAGGCCCAAACAAACAAACCCAAACTAACACATGATTCATGTCCTACCAGCGTGACTCACGTTGTTTTAGTGCTTTTTATGGGAAGTGCAGCTGTACTTCTGTTTTATGACTCTTCATTATGCCTTGCTTACTGTCTGCTAACACCCCTCAAGGCCCAAACCGCTGAGCATTCATCTTTAAATAATAATGGGGTTTCCACAGCATCTATAGGAGTCCTATAGAAATCCTAGAATATTGAAAGATGTAATAAAACCAAAATGCTTTAAATGTAAAAAAAAGAAAAGAAAAAAAGAATCAAAACATTATGAATCCAAAGTTGTGACAAGGCTTTTTCTCTTACAGATCTGTTGTCATATAGGACTTTATCTGGCTTATTTCAAACCCTTTGCAAAGTGGCATTATAATGATTTTAAATACAACTTAGTGACATCTGAACTCAAAGACTATTTCACAAGTGATGCTATTGCCAGTGCGATGAATCTTTTGTCTTTATTTTTCTACTCATGTAAGTCTGCATGTGCAGCAAAGATATTGATTGTTCAGTCAACTTTAGAATCATTTTTTTTTTTTACAACCATAGAGTGAACAGACAGGTCATTTTATTTAAGTGTTATTTGACATGAATTGATGAATGGAGTCAGTGGAGTCATAGTTATGCATTTTGTCTTTGGTCCAGAAACATTGTGCGAGTGTGTTTTGTTGAGCATGAGGGATTAAAAAAAAAAAAGTTGACCCAAGGCAAGTGGCACCTGCTGTGTGTGTGTGTAACAGAAAGTATTACAGGTGTATATTAGATTTATTAATGCATGCATGTACATGCTTGACTGCGGCAGGGAAGTGGATTTTAAGTGAAATATCTGATTCAATGTGGCGTAAAAGACCGAGCGTCTAGCTCTCAACCACCGCCATGCCACCCCATAGCCCTGAGTATGTTTCTTCATGTGTGACACGTTAAGCCTGCCACCATCGCCCTGAGCAGCAGTTGAGCTAAACATCACAAAGAGCAATATACTGCTGTGTGTGTGTGTGTGTGTGTGTGTGTGTGTGTGTGTGTGTGTGTGTGTGTGTGTGTGTGTGTGTGTGTGTGTGTGTGTGTGTGTGTGTGTGTGTGTGTGTGTGTGTGTGTGTGTGTGTGTGTGTGTGTGTGTGTGTGTGTGTGTGTGTGTGTGTGTGTGTGTGTGTGTCCAGTGGTCATTGGAAAGTTTAATCGACTCAAACTAGGCCTATTACTGTGGACTCTGAACATAGGTGTTAATAATTTAACTGCCAAATTCTGGCAGCTAAATTGGACAACTTCTCCAGTGGCTTATTTGGCAAGTAACAATAAGCTGAGTGGTTTTCATTATTTTAAATCAAATTGGTTAGATAGCCTAGGATAGGCCATCATAAATGCAAGTTAATGAGATGTATTTGAAAGATTGGAAAAAGCTCATACAGTAAGTGGACTTTAAAGTTGAGATTACTCTGTTCCATATATCCATCCATCTTCTTCCGCTTATCCGGGGTCGGGTCGCGGGGGCAGCAGCCTTAGCAGGGAAACCCTGACTTCCCTCTCCCCAGCCACTTCGTCCAGCTCTTCCCGGGGGATCCAGAGGCGTTCCCAGGCCAGCCGAGAGACATAGTCTCTCCAGCGTGTCCTGGGTCTTCCCCGGGGTCTCCTACCGGTGGGATGTGCCCTAAACATCTCACCCCGGAGGCGTCCGGGAGGCATCCTAACTAGATGCCCGAGCCACCTCAACTGGCTCCTCTCAACGCGGAGGAGCAGCGGGTCTACTCCGAGCTCCTCCCGGATGGCCGAGCTTCTCACCCTATCTCTAAGGGAGAGCCCAGCCACCCTACGGAGGAAGCTCATTTCGGCCGCTTGTACCCGCGATCTCGTTCTTTCGGTCACTACCCAAAGCTCATGACCATAGGTGAGGGTAGGAACGAAGATCGACTGGTAAATTGAGAGCTTCGCCTTTCGGCTCAGCTCTCTCTTCACCACGACGGATCTGTGCAGAGTCCGCATTACTGCAGACGCCGCACCGATCCGCCTGTCGATCTCCCGCTCCATCCTTCCCTCACTCGTGAACAAGATCCCGAGGTACTTGAACTCCTCCACTTGGGGCAGGATCTCATCCCCGACCCGGAGAGTGTACTCCACCCTTTTCAGGCTGAGGACCATGGACTCGGATTTGGAGGTGCTGATTCTCATCCCGGCCGCTTCACACTCGGCGGCGAACCGATCCAGTGAGAGTTGGAGGTCACGGTCTGATGACGCCAACAGGACCACATCATCTGCAAAAAGCAGTGACCCAATCCTGAGGTCACCAAACCGGGACCCCCCAACGCCCTGGCTGCGCCTAGAAATCCTGTCCATAAAAATTATGAACAGGATCGGTGACAAAGGGCAGCCCTGGCGGAGTCCAACCCCCACCGGAAACGAGTCCGACTTACTACCAGCTATGCGGACCAAGCTCTGACACCGGTCGTACAGGGAACGGACGGCCCGTATCAGGGGGTCCGATACCCCGTACTCCCGGAGAACCCCCCACAGGACCCCCCGAGGGACACGGTCGAATGCCTTTTCCAAGTCCACAAAGCATATGTGGACTGGTTGGGCAAACTCCCATGCACCCTCAAGGATCCCGCAGAGGGTGTAGAGCTGGTCCACAGTTCCACGACCCGGACGAAAACCACATTGCTCCTCCTGAGGAGGTTCGATCTGAGGTTCGACTATCCGACGGACCCTCCTCTCCAGTACCCCCGAATAGACCTTACCAGGGAGGCTGAGGAGTGTGATCCCCCTATAGTTGGAACACACCCTCCGGTCCCCCTTCTTAAAAAGAGGGACCACCACCCCAGTCTGACAATCCAGAGGCACTGCCCCCGATGTCCACGCGATGTTGCAGAGTAGTGTCAACCATGACAGCCCCACAGCCCCACAACATCCAGGGCCTTGAGGAACTCCCAGCGGATCTCGTCCACCCCCGGGGCCCTGCCACCAAGGAGCTTTTTGACTACCTCGGCGACCTCAGCCCCAGAGATAGGAGAGCTCTCGCCCGGGTCTCCAGACCCTGCTTCCTTACCGGAAGGCGTGTCGGTGGGATTGAGGAGGTCTTCAAAGTATTCCCTCCACCGATCCACAACGTCCCGAGTCGAGGTCAGCAGCACACCGTCTCCACCATACACAGTGTTGACGGTGCACTGCTTCCCCCTCCTGAGAAGCCGGATGGTGGTCCAGAACCTCTTCGAAGCCGTCCGGAAGTCGTTCTCCATGGCCTCACAGAACTCCTCCCATGTCCGGGTTTTTGCCTCAGCGACCGCCGCAGCCGCCCCCCGCTTGGCCTGCCGGTACCTGCCTGCTGCCTCCGGAGTCCCACAGGCCAAAAAGGCCCTATAGGACTCCTTCTTCAGCTTGACGGCATCCCTCACTGCCGGTGTCCACCAGCGGGTTCGGATATTGCCGCCACGACAGGCACCGACCACCTTGCGGCCACAAGACTGGTCGGCCGCCTTGACAATGGAGGCACGGAACATGGCCCACTCGGACTCAATGTCCCTCGCCTCCCCCGGCACATGATCAAAGTTCTCCCGGAGGTGGGAGTTGAAGCTCTCTCTGACAGGAGACTCTGCCAGACGTTCCCAGCAGACCCTCACAATGCGTTTGGGCCTGCCAGGTCTGACCGGCATCCTCCCCCACCATCGGAGCCAACTCACCACCAGGTGGTGATCAGTTGACAGCTCCGCCCCTCTCTTCGCCCGAGTGTCCAAGACATGCGGCCGCAAGTCCGACGACACGACTACAAATCAATCATCGAACTGCGGCCTAGGGTGTCCTGGTGCCAAGTGCACATATGGACACCCTTATGCTTGAACATGGTGTTCGTTATGGACAATCCGTGACGAGCACAGAAGTCCAATAACAGAACACCGCTCGGGTTCAGGTCGGGGGGGCCGTTCCTCCCAATCACACCCTTCCAGGTCTCACTGTCGCTGCCGACGTGGGCGTTGAAGTCCCCCAGCAGAATGATGGAATCCCCAGAGGGAGCACCCTCCAGCACCCCCTCCAAGGAGTCCAGAAAGGGTGGATACTCTGAAATGCTGTGTGGGCCATAGGCACAAACAACAGTCAGGATCCGTCCCCCCACCCGAAGGCGGAGGGAGGCTACCCTTTCATCCACTGGGGTAAACTCCAACATACAGGCGCCAAGCCGAGGGGCAATAAGTATGGCCACCCCTGCCCGGCGCCTTTCACCAGCGGCAACTCCAGAGTGGACGAGAGTCCAACCCCTCTCGAGAAGACTGGTTCCAGAGCCCTTGCTATGCGTCGAGGTGAGGCCGACTATATCTAGCCGGAACTTCTCCACCTCGTGCACCAGCTCAGGCTCCTTCCCCACCAGAGAGGTGACATTCCACGTCCCTAGAGCTAGCTTCTGCAGCCGAGGATCGGACCGCCAAGGTCCCAGCCTTCGGCCGCTGCCCAGCTCACTTTGCACCCGACCCCTTTGGCCCCTCCTGCGGGTGGTGGGTTCACTTGAAGGGGGTCCCATGCTCTCTCTTCGGGCTGTGCCCGGCCGGGCCCCATGGGTGCAAGCCCGGCCACCAGGCGCTCGCCATCGAGCGCCTGGTGGCTCGCCAGGCGCTCGCCACCCCCCGGTGACCCGCGTCCGGGCAAGGGAAACCATATATTTTACTCGTCATAAGGGGTCTTGTGAGCTACGCTTTGTCTGGTCCCTCTCCCCGGACCTGTTTGCCTTGGGTGAACCTACCAGGGGCATAAAGCCCCCGACAACTGAGCTCCTGGGGTCATTGGGACACGCAAACCCCTCCACCACGATAAGGTAGTAGCTCAGGGAGGGGTTCCATATAGTGTGTTCCCATTCTAGCTGCAACCAACAACCAGTATAAAACTCCATGTCCCAGGATGCCTTGCACAGCAGCCAGGACCACCGCCAAGTTTTATAATCCACCATTTAGAATTTGGGGTTTAGGAGCTGGTCAGGAGCAAGATGGGATCCACTTGGTATATTTAAGTACATCATAGTCAGATTAGTGTTATTTAGAAAGCACATTTAAAAACAGCTGACAGTGTTTTATATTTCAAGATAAAACAAAGTAAGGAAAACATTGAGTTTATTTCAGTCGGATCAGAGTACTGGGAAATGCTAAACACTCAAAGTTATAAACAAACATGCAATAAAACCGTCAAACCAAATCAGGACTTAGCTAAATGAAGTCAGGATAGAAGAAAATGGCAGTTCTCTGTTCTTCTGACCCTGAGAAGACACAAAGAAGAGTGATACAAACAAACATAAATAAGCATTGAATAAAATAATCCAATGAGATGAAAGAATATAAAGGATATTCTGTGTGAAGAAGAACCATAAACTCAGGGACCATGTTTAGATTAGGAGAAGAAAGTATTAACTTGAATAAAGATAGACATAAAATAACTACACTAGAGACCTTGTTAGGGCCCGAGCGGCGACTGCAAGTTGCCTGGCGAAAGCCCTATTGAAATTGTAATGTTTATTATTATTATTATTATTATTAGGGCCCGAGCGGCGACTGCAAGTCGCCTGGCGAAAGCCCTATTGAAATTGTAATGTTTAGGGCCCGAGCGGCGACTGCAAGTCGCCTGGCGAAAGCCCTATTGAAATTGTAATGTTTATTATTATTATTATTATTATTATTATTATTATTATTATTATTATTATTATTATTCCGACATTTTGTGCCCCAATTTCGCCCCTTTCCCAAATGCGAAAATGCTTATACTTTTGCACGGACGTCCGGCCTCATCCGAAATTCGATATTTTTGGGTGGTCGCACATGGTCGACGCAGAATGGCGGAATAGCGCCCCCTACAAAGTCCAAAAATGCCCATAGGGAATTTTGCTAACTTTGTCCTATGCTCACAAAATTCGGTACACATATGTATTATACCCACATATGCAAAAAAGCCTCTTGACCTCATGACCTCAACCCAACAGGAAGTCGGCCATTTTGGTTTTGATTTTTCCCGCCTAAAATTAACTCCTCCCACAGCGTTCGCCCGATCAAGTTCAAATTAGGTACGCAACATCTCCAGACCTAGCTGAGCTTAAGTTGTGCTCTGCGCATCCGTAGGTCAAAGGGCGTGTCTGCCAGGGCTCAACTAACTTTGGCGTGCTCGCCATGTACATACGAGTGGCTCTCACGCCCACATACTTCATCCAATCAGCTTCAAACTTGCTGGACATGATGATGGCTCCGCCCTGAACGTCCCGATATATTAACTTCCCACGTAACTCATAGCGCCCCCCGGTGGTAACAGGAAGTTAACTAAGATTCATTAAAATTACATACTTTGCCCCATCAACTTCATTCAGAACCAGTTGGTGAAGCTACATTATGAAGACTGTGAAGCTACGAGTAATGGCGTCCGTGTGGCGACGCGGCGACCATCAATTCCTCGTAATACGTTTGGCTTTTTGATGGCTTTATTGAACTCGTATCATCATGAAAATTGGTACACAGGTCCAGGGTGCCAACCTCAACGTCTCCATTCGCTCATAGGCGATCTCACTCGTGTCGCCCCCTAGTGGAAACAGGAAGTGCCATATTTTACATCATCATTGTGCGATTTCCACAAAACTTCACATGTGTAATCACTGTCCCACCCTGAACGCAACCGCTTGTGTTTTGTTACACTCTACTGCCCCCTGGTGGATGAACCATCAACCCTCATAACTCCTTCATGCTTTGTCCAATTCACTCCAAACTTCACATGACTGATGAGTGGCCGCCCTGAACACACCAGACCACACCAGACCATATGTGTAACTACCTGTGACTGCCCCCAACTGGATGAACGAAACATTGCATTTTTGGCCTCCTTCCAGGTTTTTTCTCACTTTGCTTCCCGCCACAGCCCCGCCATGCCTCAGGCCCCGCGGTGGCATGGGTGAGCGAGGGCCCGCCATCGCCGCTTGCAGCTTTAATTCTTTGTTGAATCCTTTATAGTTTTTTTTGGTACTTATGTTTGTGTGTATGTTAGGTACATTTTCTATCTTATGCCTGGGTTTATGTTAAATGAACTCTCTCTCTTTCTACAGATGACCCATCAGAAGCAGACCTGTGGTTGCTGAACAGCTGCACTGTGAAAAACCCTGCAGAGGACCACTTCAGAAACTCAATCAAGTACTGAAACTCAGATGCACACACAAACACTCTCTCTCTGCTGCTATTTTATGCACCCACTAAAATAGTTTTTTCAGTTTTTTTCACGAGAATTATTTTTACAGCATGTTAAAATGTGTTGTCGTGGAGGAATAAGGCCACATCCACTCGTTCCAACTGCTACATTTACACCTAGTGCCCACACTTCTCTGGTCTTTTCAAACCCCCAATACAGAGACTTTTGAAAACGCTGCTTAACCTGTTTAGCTTGAAAACTCTGGGATTGAGCTTTACATAGGCGGAAATGGAGACTTTTGAAAAGGATGATGCAGACACCTACGCACTGTGAACAAGATGCTGACAGCATGGAGTGTGTAGTAACTGTCAGCTGGTGTGAGAAGTTACTGCTCGCTGTGACAAGCAGCGTTTGTTCCCACTCCGCTGATCTTCAAACTGAGTCCAGCTCCTGTAGCCAAATATGGTACTGTCCACTCCACCAGTGACATGCAAACACCGGTCACTTGATGCTTATCTCTGCCAGATGTTACTGGGGGTGGTACTCGCCTACCATAAGGATGCTAAATGTCAGCCATATGAAACTTCTGTGTTTTTCACAGCCTTGACCGCCTTATAGTCAGGTGTTACTTTCAGTAGCAGTTCCACCTCGTCGTCAGTCAAGCAAAGACATCTCTGGTCTTACTTTTTGCCATTGCTGTTCTTCCTCTGTAGTATTTTCTGCGACTAAACAACCAACCACAATAGATATGAAGGAAATAAAATCATATAATTAGAAAATAGTTCATTTCAGTACCATCTACTAAAGGCCACAAGTCATTATAAGATAACAGGCATAACATGGCTGGTTTATCTCAGGCAGTAGCTAAGTTTACAGCAATTTTATACAATTTAAGATTCATGACAAACTATAAGCTAAACCATAGTCTACATACAGACAGCTTACGTTTTAGCTTGTTCTTCACAATTCGCTGCAGTAGATGAAAATAGTTTGTTTCTACATGTTCATGCTTGTTGAACAGGTGGTGTGATAAATTACTCTCGGACTTCTTCCTCGCAAAGCTTTTATTGCACTTTTGGTAATGAGAGTAGTTGTTGTTGACTCTAGTAAAACTTAATCTTTCACTTCATCTGTCCACTGTGATGTGTGTGTGTGTGTGTGTGAGAGAGTGTGTGAAACTGAGACCCTCCCTTGGTGAAACTCCAACACAGACAGCACAAGTACGAATGGTTGGGAAAACCCTGATTTTTATGAGTTTCATCCAAATTTTGGCAATTTCCACAATACTCCCTGTTTTACAGTTGATTCCATTTTTGTTATCAAATTCCCGGATGTTTTCTGCGACGTGGAAATCATAGTGCCCTACATAAGTGTGTGTGTGTGTGTGTGTGAGAGTCTGTGTATAACATGGTTTCAGCTTGCTGCTCCATGTCAGTTTCCACCCCCCCACCCACATAGACAGACACACATACTCAAACACACCCACAGAGGAAGAGAGAAACATACATTTGCATAAACTCGGAGAAATTAAGCTAGAAACTGTTTTGCATTTTGATTAATTTCCCTCCATCAGGGGCACACACACACACACACACACACACACACACACACACACACACACACACACACACACACACACACACACACACACACACACACACACACACACACACACACACACACACACACACACACACACCTGGCGGGTGTCTGCTAATACTGTAGTGAGAGAGAACAAGAGACTAAGCAGTCACTAGGTGACTGCCATTACCATTGAAAGCAGTTTTGAAGTCCAGCTGAAATTATTATTATATTATATTATATTGTATTTTTTTCATACTACAGCATACACTACTGCTTTGTCCTGTGTCACTTGTCCTGTGTTCTCCTTTGAGAGAAAACACAAAATACAATAAATGTATATTTTGAATTATTTGGTTTATAATTTTGCATTAATTTTGATGAGATATTGTTCTGTTGTCAGCTTTCATAGCTGCAGACCTTATTTTGATAAAGCAAACGGTCACACTGAGCCTGATAGCATCCTGTTACACAACACAAGAGCCACAGGCTCTGAACAACAACCCACATTAGCTTTCTTCCTAAAGTCTACTTCTTATTTAGTTTACAAACATGAGCATTGCCCTTAGCTTTCACCGTTGTTGAATGAGCCACCAAAAAACATTTACTGGTGTCAGTTTACAGGCATGGTAGTTAATTAGCTGCTCAGCTGCAGCACAGTAGACAGCTGTAAATGTACCTACAGATGTCAGCTTTGGTCCACGTACATGTTGATGTGGTCATTGCTCTTCAAAATCCCTGCTAGCAACATGCTGTCTGCCCATGACTAATAATTTGATCAGCGGTACATAGTTAAATTTAAAGTCCAAATGAACTGCACCAGTTAAAAAAAAGTGATTCCTTAGCTTATCTAACTATATAAAGTCCTCCACCTGACACTTAATCTTTAATCCTTTTTTAGTCACAATCAAAGTGTAGACACAGTGCTTTGGCTGTTGCAAGCACTACTAAAAAGGAGGAAAGTGGATTTAGTTTCATGGTCACAGCTCTAAATAGTTTTGTGTACACAAATGGACACTTTTAAAAAGCCTCAGTGACCTCAGGGCTACAACAGTATAGTTCCCTCACATGGCTGAAAAGACAAATTGTGGGCTTTTTGGTTGGTTGGCTTATAGATTATTTGTATTTTAGGCGAAAAGCAAAATGGAGAAATGTATTTATCTGTCACATTTTACATTTAGGATGTCTGAATGATTAGAATGGAGAGCCTTGTCATAAAGCAATATTACAGTTTCAGGGGTGAACAGTTTCACTTTGCCAGCTTGATCACTGCAATCTTCCTGTCTTTGTGCTTCAGCCGTCTCCTCATGCCTGCTTTCTCTTCTACTGTCTTTCTGTCATGCCAATTTTTATGCAAAGAATTTCTCATTTGAAATGCACAAAATAATAACACATTTCAACACTTTGAAAATGTCTTTCTTGTTGATGCAAGAGTTTTTCTTTAACTTGAAATCAACCAGCTGTAATGCTAATGCAATTAATGCTCCATTCACTGGTAAGGAAACACACACACACACACACACACACACACACACACACACACACACACACACACACACACACACACACACTAGGAATGAAGTTTTTTTTCCTTTCATCACTAGCTAGCTTGCATGATGGAGACACCAAATGACATGGTGCCTGATCACACAGAATCAAAATGCCCACTTAACTCACACTTTTTTTTATGCCTTAGTTTTTCTTTGGCTTCTCTTCATATGATTGACGGAGAGAAAAAACAAGAGAGGGAGGCAGGCACACTGGCTGCCTCGCGCTCAGTCACACGCTGGGCGTTGTGCCTGCACCTCCTGGTACCGCAAACACGAGAACTTCACACACACATTTGCACAGGCTGGGGCATCATGCCTGGAGGTGCTTAAAATGTCTAAAATTCACTCAAAAATGAGTTCTGAATTCCATGCATTACAGTGTCCTAAATAAGCACGCTTAGCATGCAACAGCAGATGTGGTAGAGCTTGTGGCATATTTAAAAAAAAGCCCAACCGAAAACATTTTTATATCAGAATAATGACATGCAGTGTATTATTTTTGTACTTGTTAAAGCCAATAGCTACTGATAACACAAACCTGTCATCGCCATACCATTTTAAAAAAGCTGATTTATTTGAACATACTGCTCCTGGAAAATAATATCTGGCGGGAAGCACTGGCTCTCTTCATTTTAATTATAAATATATTTCTGTCTTATGCATAATATATGGAATAGTGGGACTGCATGAAAAATGTAATTTTCTTCACCATTAACAATGTTTAGACTTAATACCATGTTTTAGGTTAAGTCATTGATATATTTTAAAACATGTCTTTTATAATTAATGTCTGTGTCATACAGTGTTTAATATATACTGTACATAGTAGTTGCACTGAATTGTATGACTTAATTTAATTTTTCTATTGAATTATAAAAAAAAAAAAAAAAATCATATTTGAAATGTATATTTACATACTTTCTGTCTTCCACATAAGACTGGTGGTGTTTTCCCTATATGGTACCAGTATACCATTAGTGATGAGGGTGTTTTACAGTATGTTGCTGTGATTATCCTCCTGGTTTTTATTGTGCTTTTGCTATCAAGAGGTTCACCACATAAACAGGAAGAAATGTGTCGATTTATGTCCGTCTCACCTATCTGCCCTCTATCTTGAAGGGGTAGTTGAAGGCCAGCACATGTTAAGTAACAAGCTGTGCTACGCTGTGCTGCTCAGCTTGCAGTTTTTATTGCACTTTTCAGTAAAAGAGACTGTCATTAGTCCTGCTGTTAGGCTTTGTCACAGCTCAAAGTTAATGTTGAAGCAGACTGGTCAGACCACCCTCTTTGTTGGAAGGTTTTTCTGTAATAATCCCACCAAGTTTGGCAGGGTGCATAAACTCCTGAATGACTTCCCGTTAAAGGAATAAACCAGCCTCAATCACTGTTATAGCCAAACTTGTGATTATTAGATTTACATTTTTTTTTTTTTAGATCTGTATGTCGAGGTGCATGAGATAAATGCATTCATGTGTGTGTGGGAATGCAGGCAGTGCTCTTTTCTTACCTCACCTTAGAGAATTAACTCAGGTCCTGTGTATGTAAAGAACACTTTGCTGCCCTTATTGTGTGCGTGTGTGTGTCTGTGTCTGTGTGTCTGTGTGTGTCTGTGTGTGTACTTTAAAGTGTAAAAGAAACTGTCCCCAATGACTGTGACATGTGGGACATTATGTGCCACCAACACATTCTCACACATAAACTGACGCAAAAATTAACCATCACTGTCCTAGTAAATGAGTTAAGGGGTTTTAAATTGAAGCAAGGGGCTTTCAGCAGTCCTCCAACATGGTTTGAAGAGACGCAGTGAAAAGACAGTTTATTACTTCTGGAGAACTGGGGCTTAGTTGGCATCCGTGCCAAGTGTGTGGGATAAGGAGTTGTGTGTGCGTGTTTGTATGTCTGTGTGTGTGTGTGTATATATGCTTGTGGGATTTGTCAGGTGGATGAATGCCCAGGCAGCTTGTGCGTGCGTGCGTGCGTGCGTGTGTGTGAGTGAGTGAGTGTGGAGGGTTAGACCATTAGAGAATGCTAGTAATTATGCATATGGAGTGTATGCAGTCTGCATGTACATTGAAAAAGAAACACCTAACAATATTAATCGGTCCTAAACCTAAATACACAGCTGTTTCTTTTGAGGCAGGTGTGTGTGTGAGTGTGTGTGTGTGTGTCTTTCTCATGCAGTAGGTGCGTGAGTTTTGATTAAAGCTTTAATGTGACTTGCTCAAGGACACTCCGGAAAGGTTGAAGATTAGTTCTGAAATAATGCTGTCCATGATTAAGTTGAAATCCAGTACATTAATATTGGACTTAATCATTTCTTTCTGTGGTGTTTTATAGGGGTGGGTGAAAAAATCAATTCAAATAAGATTTCATTCTTATCTTCAATAATTCAGAATCAATTCACAAATGTCAAAAAACAGTTTTTTCACTATTAGTTAATAATGCGATGTTGACGGAACAAAAATGATGGAAGTCAGCTGCAGGGGTGGAGCAGCAGCCATACGATCTTCAGTCTTTCATCTTTAAAAAAGGCAGCGTCACATTTTTTGATTTAATGATTTATTTTGTAATACGAACATGAATACTTTATGATGCCATCAGTCAGAGACTAACGTTAGCAGAACAGCAAACTCCAACACTAACAAATGACAGCGGCTGACCAATGCACATTGCAGCACTTAAACAACTTAAACCAACTCTGGTGGGGTGAAGAAAATAATTCTATGCAGAGTCTGTTTCTGTTCAGTGTCTTGGATGATGGTTTTCCTCAAGGCTAATAGTGCAGCAGAGAAGCTGCTTTGCTCTGCTGGAGTCATAATGTTAGTAACAACACAGTGGAGCACTCCATCTCCCCTTACTCCAGAGCCAACACACCAGCTTCTGTTTTTACAAAAGACATTTAACCAGTGATGTTGGTCAGTAAATTCGAATTTCATTTACAATGAATGAATTAATGCAGTAAACTTAAAAAAAATAAAATAAAATTTTACACTATTTCTAACTGCCAATTATGTTTCATATTGTATTTCAGAGGACAAGGACATCATTGCAGCATGGTTTGGAACACTAGGAGCAAAATAGTGCCATCTTTTCTGTTCATTCAGTTGAGAATCGGTTTTGAATTGAGAATCAATTCTGAATTGAATCTGATACTAGAAGTTAGAATTAAACCAAATCCCAAGATTTCCAAAGTTTCCCACCCCCAGCATTTTACTACTTGTACAAACTGTTGCCCTGAGCTTTTTGAACTGAAGTGGTATCATTTTGTTCAGCATGCAGTGGTGAGTCAACTTGTGTGGGAGATGGGATTCCTTCCAGCTACTCTTTTAGAGTAATGGCATATTCTGCCCTGCCGTTGAACTCCTTCAGCAAGAGCCTTACATCAGGAACTCACTCAGTGGCATAAACTGCTAATAGAGCAGCTTCTGAATGCTAAAAAGTCAATTAGTATGGATATTTGGGTGTGTGTGTGCGTGCATTTGAAATGCCACAATCTATAGCATAATTCAATGTCAGAGACCTCTCAAATCAATGAACGCAGAATGCATTAAAGAAACAGTTGCTCAACAGCATGTAATTAAACTGCTACTGTTTGTGTGTGTGTGTGTGTGTGTGTGTGTGTGTGTGTGTGTGTGTGTGTGTGTGTGTGTGTGTGTGTGTGTGTGTGTGTGTGTGTGTGTGTGTGTGTGTGTGTGTGTGTGTGTGTGTGTGTGTGTGTGTGTGTGTGTGTTGGATTTCTCCACTTGGCTGTCTCTAGTAATTTGTATGATCAAGGGAATGTGTGCTTAATGAATTAGAACCAAACTCAGAGTTCTGTACTTCTGTTTTCAAAATACACCAATTCCCACATTATATTTACATTAATTTCAATATAATTTTAATATTCATGAACCAACCATAAGAAAGAAAAAATCATTAATGTTAATTGAAAAGGGACACACAGCACACAGAATGAACTCTTGGAAGAAGTCCAAAGTGTATGTGCTTTGCTTATATTGTGTATTTATAACAGATGTGTAGGCTGGGTGGTGAATATAAATTATGGCCCCTGGCTACAGGACAGTCTATTGTTGTCTTGGCAGAAGTTGCTTTACAAATTTAGTCCCATCAATTGTAGATTGCGTGCTGCCAAAAATGGACGTGGAAAACTGAGCTAAACGGAGTAACAGGCTTCCATATGGTATCACAAGGTAAAACTGAAACAGAAAAATAGGCTTTTGTCTTAGGCAGTGTTCAGACTGACATTAGCTCTGCGTTAAAAACTGCAGTCCTCGCATTCATTTGAATGCCAGCAGTGTTTTGCCACAGCGGGGCAGGGTTTTCTGGCAAAACGGTTGAACCGGGCTCAACTTTTCTTGCTAAGCAACGCATCGTCATTAAGCAAGGTGCTACGTTGGCAAATCACATACATGCAAGTGCACATTCCTGGTGAATTGCTTTGTAATGTGAACGCTATATTCAACTGTTTACCTTATGATTGTCCCAACCAAAGATAAAACAATTGTTACCATTATACCTGGATTGTATTTCATTGTCTCATTGGTACTTTTAACTGCATGCCTCTCCCAACACAGCCCCTTTCATTATTTTAATGCAAGGATGATTTCTGTCTCAATCCAGCTTTGCACCCAATGGCGATTGTAGTCTTTTAGTAGTATTTTATCTATAGTAGGCACCAGGTGGAGCTCATTTAAGGAGAATTTAGCTGCTCACCCGTTCACTGTAGCAGGTGGCAAGCAGGACGCAGGAAGTTGGCCTGGGTCTTGAGGAGTTGTAGCAGTTATTTACCAACATATAGCCTAGACTTTATATTCAGAGCCTCACTGCTAACAATAAGGCACAGTCCAGCTCTATGACAAAAACTGTTTAACTTTGAACCAGGAACAGTACGAGGTGCCGCTGATAGCGGGAATACACACACTCAAAAGCAGCCTCGCTTAACTGAACACCTGCCTCTAGACTCGTCACCTGGTTAACTGAAATGGAAGAAGCTTGTTTTGGTCGTGTCTGTCTATTCTGCAATTTATGATTTATGTCAGACAGAAGCTATCATAACAAAGACAGAAAAGATAATAAAAAGCAAAGGGGTGATGCTAGTCTTTCTAACGGTGGTTTGAGTGGTGATATGTTGTCAAAGAAATTGTCAAGATATTGTCGTCATAGAAACAAAACCAATTTGCTCACTGCCAAGCACTTTCATCCCAGCACCTTTCCAGTGCTTTTTCTGCCAGAGTAAAACTGTATGGACACATAACCTTACTTAGTTACAACATGCATACTGTATTGTGACTATTGCACATGTGTACATTGTGATATCGATGCTGAAACAATATACATTTGAATAGAAAATAGACTACAGTTGACTACAGTTTCTACAGTTTCAGTTTATTTGAGTTGATAAACTGGTCATGTATGAAACTCGTAAGTCCAGGGCATATTTGCCATATTTCCATAGCAGAGTTACAGGTGGTGTTTATGCATTATAGCCCTTGGCAACATGCTGATTAGTAAGATGTCCACTGACATTTGCCAAGTGATTTTATGTCATTGATTTCTGACCACATATTTACCAGAGGCAAAAGGTCACGCTTGGCAAATTAAATCATTAAAGTGAAAATCCACCCTGACACAAAATTTACATGTTATTCCACAGGCCTTAATTTTTCAGCCTTAATCCGAGAGCATTAACAGCTCTTTCCGAAAACCTGCAGTCCAGAGAGCTGAGGCAGCAATCTGTCATTTGACAAATCTTTCAAATCATAAAACCTGAGCTGCATCAGAGTTTGACCTCAAAACCATAAATACTGGTCTTCCACACAATGACATGACTACTGTATATATTAGTCTAGTTTGTTTTTCCAAGAATCAGTCAAAAGTCTTACATTGCTTTGTGGTCAAGTGACATGTTTTCTTTTCACAGTGCTTTTAATGCATTGAGCTGGCCTTACAGCTTGTTTTAAATGGACTGACACACTGAAAGTGAGTGACATTAAGGCCAGAAATGTTAGCTTTTTTGTCAGGACATGACAGCGAGGTATAAACAATCTAAAATCTGCAGTGACCTTTCAAGTTGTTTACTAAGGGCAGTTGTTATATGTCTATGTTCACTGACTCCCACAGACAACCAGGCATGAATTTGTGTCTGGGCACACATAAATACAGACGCACACACACACACACACACACACACACACACACACACACAATGAGCTTGCTGCCTGGGGCTGGTTTTGGTGCAACCCAGGGATTGGCATTAAATCTGTCAGTTCTGCAGGGCATTAGCCTACATTTTGGGGTACACACACAATATAACATCCTCAAAGAGAGGGAGACATGGACTGACAGACACAGAGGTGAAAAAAAGACATACAGAGAGGCGACGCAAAGAGAGTATAGCTGAGTTCAGGTATCCTTAGAACCACATCAATGGCTGACCCATACATGAACTTGCTTCTAAGATGTCTTCTTCTCCGTAATTATATTGCACTCTACATTTTCTGTGTTCTGCGTTTCTCAGGGATGGATTAGAGTCAATGTTTTGTCTGATGTAGAGAAAGATGGATAGTCATTTTTTTTTTTTTAAATTGGTCATTTTGACTGCTCTCTGCACTGTTCAGTATGAAATACATACAGAATACCAGCACTTTTACAACATGATGGTTTTCAAGATGAAATAATGAACTTTAGTCCTCAACATTTAACAGTTGAGCAGGTTTAATGACTTTACTTCTGTATAGATTGTACAGTGGTACAACAGACTTCATGCAGCAGTTCAGCTCTGCTGTGTTCTCTTTTGTTCTGTTATTTTCTTGTGATGGTAAGGTGAAATGCCTTAAGGTCACGTATGATGTGAATGGTCAAAACAAGCATTCTCTTCCATTGTCATCAAATACAACCATGTCAAATCTGTGATTTATTCTTCGTAAAGACCTTGAGACCTTGAAGCTTATCGCTGTGCTCCTTACAAATGTACAGAAGCTATTACAGAAGTATGCAAGTGTACTTTATGCAACAGTACTGTTTCCTCTTCCATTCTGCTGTATCGGTCTGTCTGTCTGATATTTCATAAGTCACTTTCAATGTTTGTGGTGAACTTTAACTGTTACAGTTGTCGAGTCAACCTATTCTAACAGCATTTGAATATATTAACTCCATTAGCTGCTGAAGATGTAGGTAGATGAACCTCAACCTTACTTCCCATCTCCACAGTGCAGAAAGTTCTCTGGCTCCATAGTTAACCCCCCCCCTCCCAGAGTAGCTCTAGCTTTGATCTAAGTCGCATTAACATGGACCTGTTAACAGCACTTTGGGCAATAAGCAGGTCAATATCTAGCATTCCACACCCAGCAGATGTATCCTTTTAAAATCATTTACCTGCTGTTAGGCTAGATTTTACTACTCTTCTCTCTGCTTAACCCCGAAGACGTTCAGCAACAGTCAGACTCAATTTTGTGCGAGGAATGAAGCAAAGTAACAGTCTTACCTTTTTTTAAGCTTGTTTATCAGAAAAGGTGATAGGCAAAGCAGGTATCAGCAGGGATGAATGTAATGTGATGAAAGGCTAATAATGGTTAAATCCCTGTTCCTAACAGACTTGACTTTTATCAGTTTCTATCGGCTTTGAAAGACTAGGTATTATGTCCTCTTATTTCCACAGCCGCGGAAAAGTATTTTATATGGCTTTAGTAATGGAATGCCTAGTCAGAGGTTACGCTATATGCTATTATCTGGTAACTACTAGGACAGAACATTGATGTGGACATTGAATTGGCTTTACTGTAGAGAGGCAACTACAATTTCAAACATTCTTGCTCTTCAGGATCTTTTACAGTAAGCAAATTGTTCAGTCTTTGAACCATCCTAGCCGATAAGCAAGTTAAATCACAGTTCCAGGACAAGACATACCCCCTAGATTGGCTGTACATATATTTATATCTCAAACTGGTTGCTATTAGTTAAAAGCCTGATTCTACACTATTTTTAAATATATCGCTCACAGAAATGTACACACACACACACACACACACACACACACACACACACACACACACACACACACACACACACACACACACACACACACACACACACACACACACACACACACACACACACAGGACATTTATTGCCTCTATATGCATTCAGAGGGTACTAGTAATGGAGATTATTGGAGGACCAGCAGACGTCTGGAGCAGTATAGGATCTGTTGTTATGATTATTTCAGACAGGTTCTTTGTCTGAGCCAATACAGTGTATGAGCATCTCTAGGCGTCTTCGGTTCATACATTTATGGATGTAGTCTATTCTATACCACATTTGTATGTGCATTCTGATGTTTACATATAGTGTGTTTGTGGTTGAATTCTCCTCACAAACAACCTGTCACATCTGCTCTACAAAGTGGGTTTGAATACAGGGCTCAGCACAGTATGAGGTGTGTGTGTGTGTGTGTGTGTGTGTGTGTGTGTGTGTGTGTGTGTGTGTGTGTGTGTGTGTGTGTGTGTGTGTGTGTGTGTGTGTGTGTGTGTGTGTGTGTGTGTGTGTGTGTGTGTGTGTGTGTGTGTGTGTGTGTGTGCATGTGTGTTTGTGTGCGTGCCTGCCTGTATGTGGCTAAAATGCAGCTCTGCTCACAGATTTCGGGCTTCATATTTACGGTGAATGTGGTATTCTTTATTCTCTTTATTTTGTTGCGTTACTCTTTGGACATGTGCGCATGAGTGGTCCCTTAAATAAATGGCTGCATAATCACAGCCTGTCACATTGTTGCTGTCCCTTATAAGGTCTTCCTTTACAGCAATCACAAACAACTCCAGCCTTTCATCCGTTCAGACGACTGGGCTCTTAAGGCTCCCTACTGAGCTCCAGCCTTTTCGCTGATCCTCAATTGTAGATTTAAGCCATAAGAGGCCGAGTTAATATAGGATGGAAGATAAAGAGGGGACCTTTCACCCCGATGTGTTGCAAGTGACTGGGTTTCCGTAGTTTAATCCCAAGTTATATTCTGCATTTTGTAAGGGGATTGAGTCAGAGTATGTTTTCGGGGTTTTAAATAATCTCTTATTCATATCGAAGGACTCAGTGTTCATTTTGGCCATTTCAACTTCTATAGGAATGTGACTAAGATAATTAGAAGTTAAAAGTAGAAAATAATAAACGGATAGGAGAAGTAGGAAAGTGTCATCACCTTATGAATTGTACTGAAATAGTGTCTATTTAAGTCATTTTAGAAGTGGGAAATGTTCCTAAATGGCACAAGGCAGTCAGATTAAAATGAAAGCCAAAGCGTAGAAGGAATAGTAGAGCAATATGTTTCTCATAATGCAGTTACACGGTATGACTTTCAACATTTGTGAAATTATGGGTCTGGAAATGGGACCTGCCATCTATGTTTAACTTTGAGTAGAGGAACAGTGAAAAGGTGTGTGTGTGTGTGTGTGTGTGTGTGTGTGTGTGTGTGTGTGTGTGTGTGTGTGTGTGTGTGTGTGTGTGTGTGTGTGTGTGTGTGTGTGTGTGTGTGTGTGTGTGTGTGTGTGACACAGAGAGGGAGACATTTTCTGTGCTGAAGGAGGGTTTGAAATGTTAAAATATACATTTCTTAAGCTGATGCTGCTGAAGAAGTAGTTGTTTTTGTGTATTTTTGGTTGCCCGGTGTTAATGATGACCTTTTTAAAATTGAGTTTTTCTTCTTAATATGACAAACATTTATGGTGTCTATTATAAAAACATCTCATGAAATTGTTAAAATGTGAAACACCTCTGTAGAATTAGTTGTGACTGGGTATGTTATTGTCTTTTATATTGTCCTAAATGTCAGTCGAAGTACTACATTTAAAAATAGTTGGCTAAACAGTGGTACAATGCACAATAACATAATCAGCATCATTTATCATATTTGTGAGCCGCACTTCTATTAAAATTCTAGATTTCTGATGAATTTTACTATGCAAGACTGACAGGGAAAAGTGAGAAAGAAGATATGACAGAGTATTGTGTGCATTAGCCCACTATAATATGACAGGATTACCAGTGTCTCATGTTGGATGTTTTCTCTCCCTCTGGCGAATGAACATCATTGTTGTGTGAGCTTTAAAGAAATGAAGGGACGTTAAATCCCTCAGTGGGGGGTTTGATGGACTTGTCACGCGATTCCTACACTTCTCAGGAAACACTGATATCTTATTAAGAGATGCAGATGCTACGGACACTCAAACAGCTGGAGGAGGATGAGAGATGCTTTACATTTCAAGAGACAGTAACTGTGGGATACTTAAATAATGATTTCAGACTTTCTGATTTATGTAAAACATTTGTACATAGAACGCTTGTCATATCTTATGAGTGTATATATGTGTAAAAGTGGAGACAACCACATTCTGACAGTGAACTTGCTGTGTTTCACCCTTTGAGCTATTTCTGGTAATATAGACCTCAACTTTAACATGACTTGGCTGTGTTAGGTGCTAGTTTGTTCTCACATTGTTAACCACAGTAATATAACTATGGTTGTAAGCTAAATGAGTAACACTCAGAATCATGCCTGATCCAGCTATGCAAACGTGGGCGTTTATAGGTTTTGATTATCAAATACTCTAGGCTGGGAATCCACAAAATGACTGTCATACTGAACCTTTAGGCAGTTTATTAGAAAAAATATCAATAATACTGCCACAGATTGGCTACTTTCTGAAAGGCTGACTTGCTAGGATGAATGTGTCACCAGCAAAGTGACTCAAGTCACAGCGGTGCTTTATATGCACCGGCATCAAGATCACACCGTCCGATTCCTTACCAGACATCAGTGACTGACTCAGCCTGCCTATGTGTGGTTAAAAAATATGTGACAAGGATGAAGATGGGGGAATTGAATACAGAGCTTAAAGAAAAAGAGAGAGTGAAGCAGCAGGGCAGGAGAGCAAGACTGAGAGACAATGTCACCTGTCAGCTGTAATAAGAAAATGGTGAAATATGTAGAGATGGGAGGTCTCTGCAGGAAACTGACAAGACACTGTTGTTTTTATTTGGCCTATATATTATGTTTTTCCTTAGAGAGAGCTGAACATTAGTGAGTGATGGTGGTTGTAATGCTCATTATGTTGTTTGATAAATCTGCAACGGCCTCCTGTAGAGGTCACGCTGAAGAGGTCAGAGGTCACTTAAGAGGTTTGGGAGGTCATGCTCCCCTCAGCTTGTGATGAATCACCTGGCTGTGTCTGCAGGGCTTTGTACATGTGTGTGTAGTCACCCATTGATCAGGGAGACTTGGTGTGTAGTCCATATGTCATCATCTTTGTATGAAGTCATACAGAAGTCATAAAAGAAGTGCAAAAAGCTGGATCGGGACATCCCTAATATATATATATATATATATATATATATATATATGTCCCGATCCAGCTTTTTGCACTTCCGATCCGATACCGATATTGTAGCTTTTAGCATCGGCCGATACCGGCCGATCCAAGCATGTATTAAAGATTAAAGATATTTACTTATTTTGTTGTTATACTCATGTTGAAAAGGGTTTTACTCTTAAGAACAACTAGCCAACTTAATTATGTTACTTTGAATAATCCACAATGGTTGGTAATGAGAAACTGACCTGTTTATTCTTAACAGGGTTAAATAAACACAAAATAGACAAAATAATAAATAGTCAATTAACCACACAAACTGAATTGGCATCAGTGCTCTGCTCTTGAACAACAAGAGTGTAAACCAAGGCTTAAAAAGCCATCAGTGCAAACAATATTGTAAACTGTATGAAAAAAGCAAAACACACAAAAAAGCTGAGTAGAAAATAAATAGTGGGATGCTGGACAGGTCGCTAGGTGTGCTGAAAAACGCGTACCGGATTTGGGGGGAAAAGCTGAAAAAAACTGGAATGGATTACCTACATCGGTGCGCTGGAAAACACGGACCGGAGTTTTGAAAACAAACTGGATCGGGAGTCCGGATCGGGATTTTCCCGTGCAGGCCGATCCCATATTGATATGCATTTTTTTGCTAATATCGGCAGCCCGATCCAAATATCGGATCGGGACATCCCTAACACACACACACAATTCTCCAGTTAAATTCGACACCATGTGTTTTGGTGTGCCTTTAGCATGAAACACATTTTTATGGAAAACTGATGACCTTGATGTCTTGCCAACTTGTTCTCAAATTGTGCAGCAATAAAGCACATTAAATTAAATTTGGAGCTAAAGAGATAACATGAGATGGATGAAGACAAATTGCCTTGGAGGAGAGGAGGGAAGAATTGAGAAAACTGTGATAACAAGATGGATGAAATGTAGGAGTAAAGGAGAATGACCACCAGAGTCATTTCTATTCCAGTTTAATTGAGTTTAGTTATTTCAAGTAGGTAACATGTTCCTCATCTGGGAGCAGTTAAAGAGGTACTGAAGAAGCTGGAGGGGTAAAGAGAGGCACATTGATGTGTTTTCAGGTGCTCTGGCTATCTCCTGCAGGTCATTTTTCTCCCAGCAGGTGATGACAGGCTTTCACAAGGTTACACCATTACTTCTCTCTGTCTATCATTCTCTCCCTCACTTATCATCTCTACACTTTTGCACCTTCACACACTCTGGTGACTCTCGTTTCTCCCCCCCATCTTACACCCTAACATTTTCACCTTTGGCCATGTCAGTTCCCTTCCCCATTTGTCTTTGGTTTCACAGTTCAGGTCTCTGGACCAGGATATTGTTGGATGCTGCTGTATGTTTAACATCGACAGCCCGTCTCCTCTCGAAAGCCCTGAGCTGAATCTACAAGCCCCCCCATCTCTCATGTCAGGGTTACGCCTAGAAATTAATGTCAGAATCACTTTGGCATCCAACATTTGAAACACCTGCCTCGTAGTTTCTAAAGTGAAATATTACAAACAACATTTAATGCTTAAAAATGGCAGTTAATGTTTATGGAAAAAAGGCACATAATGATGCCTGTAAAACAACTCTGTCACTGTGCTGTCAGTTATTAAAAGCACAAGGGTGTCATGTTGCTACATAGGCCACATGGGTAATTTTTAAACAGTGATTTAAAGGCTTTATACATAATTCACTGTAATCTGATTCAGAAGAGGGCTGTGAATCTTATTAGCACCTCATTAGGACTTGCATTGCATCAGAGAGAGAGAAAGAGAATTATGAAGAGGGGGGAGAAAAATATGGTGAGAGATGGAAATGAGAGAGTCAAGCTCAGTTCAGGGCTGACCTGAGCTTGATACTTAGAGTACTTGTTCCTTTTGCACTGTTCACATAATCCTGTACTCTTGTATTATGTTAATTCAGGTCATTTTTCCAACAAGACACACAGTTCGGAGCAAAAATAAAGTTTTTTTCTACTCAAAATTAGCTTGTATGTGTCTGTTTGGAATTTAATGTTCAGTTCTCTGCCCTTTCTCTTGCTGTGTTGTTTAGCCAACTTGTTTTAGCAGTTTGTGCATCAAGTATAAATAGCAGAACACTGGCTAACCACAACCCCAGTTTATGCCTCTCTCAGAGAGCTGCTGGTAATGTAAGCAAGCCTGTAGAAGCACCAGTGAAAAGACATTGTCACATGAATAAGAGATGTAGTCCTCCTATGTGGCAGTAAACATAACACACGGCCCCACCGATTACCGTGCTTCAGTCAGAGATTAATACGATATTTAGAACTGAGTAACAGTAACTTAACCCAACAGTGATAAATAGCAGGTGCTACGACTGCTGGCACCGCAAGAATCCATGTCACTATCCATGCTTCACTGTGTGGTGGTCAGGCAGTATCCACGGTGTCCCCACAGCCCTCCAGTGTCATCACACACTACGTAACCATGAAACCAGGGCTTATATGTCGTTTGCTCCCACAAGCATCATGCTGGGAGTAAGCGTTCTTGGGTATACTTCCTCTTTAAATGAGCTCATGCTGAAAGAACTAGGGTGGTATCTGTTTTCTTGGTGTAATGTTTGTGCTTGCTTCAGCTTGCTAGTGGAAACTTCAGTGCACATTTTAATTGGTACAGGGGCAGCTCCTTGATGACACGGATGTTTTGGAAATGTTGATAGGTATTTTAATACTGAACACATAATTATTATCTTTACACAGAGAACAGTCATGCAATGGTAACTGTTTTTGTGTAGTAATTCACTGCTGGTTGAACAAAACACGACATTTAAACATGTGACCTTTTGCTTTTAGAATTTTTGATGGGCAGTTTTCACTATTTAAGGTCTATTTTATGTTCATGTCTAGTTAATTGACAAAACAATTAATTAGTTAATCAAGAATTCAGTCCTGGTTAATTTGGTGACCCCAGTGGTTATTTTTGTTATATCTAATTAGGTTTAACCCCCCTTCAGAAGCTACTTTATCAGAAATAGAACAGAAGAGCAACTGGTTTATCTGTACAGTGTTTTGAAGTCAGTCAAAAATAATTGCAACCACGATTCAATTTCATGCTGCACACACTGTGAGTAGTTTTCCACACAACAGCAGGGCAAAGTTGGTCATTTTGCTGAGGAGTTGCATGTGTACAAAAATTAAAAGTATTCTGTTGATGAAATTCCAAAAATGATAGTGACATTTTTTGTGTCTGGTGGCAGTTAACACTAACCTTAGTGACAAACTGGCTGCTTAAAAGCCACTCTATGTTTCAACAGTTGGATGTGAATGTGATACAGCAGCAGTAGGGTGTTCCATTTTAATTAAGAGTAAACAGTGAGGCTTTTATTAATGAGTTAAAATTGTGCTGGCTTACATGTATAAATCCCTTGGGTCATTTAAGTCGGAGGTCAGAAATTTTCAAGTTGTAAAAATTCAGAATTCTGAGCGTGACACATTCCACGACTCATGACGCTCAATGCAAACAATCCTCATGGATGACTGCAGAAACTCATTCTCTACATAGAGCCAGTTAAGTAGCTTGCCACGATTAATTTTGACATCACTCTACACAGATTGGTTATATTTTATTGACATTGTTTTTAGGCAGGGGAAATGACTATGGCCTTTGAGTACTTACCATTTATGATGTTGTCCTGCAAGTTCAATTCTGTGTTCTTAAAATTATCCTTAGTTTCCAGTTGCAGCTTCAACTTTGAGAACCTTTCCCTCATACTTTTCCATGTAGGAGGTAAGACATTTTCAAGATTGAGTATTAGTTAGGAAGTCTGAATGCAGTGTGGGATGGCAGACTCTGCCACTGCTAATTAAAACTAGTTTTGAAAGATAATTACCAAATGTAAATGTATTACATGAGTACTAAAGAAGAATGCAGACCATAAATAGCCTCAAAAATGTATTGGATTTCATGAAAATCTTAAAGATTATAACTTTAAAAAATAATACATTAAAATTTAAAAGCACCTCACCTGATTCGACTGATTTCAGATGTTTTAATTGCTTATTTTATTTAATGAAATCTCAGAGTATCAAAGTAAATGTAGGGTTTTAGAAGTTGTGCTGCAAGAAGTGTTTGGAAAGTAAAGTATTGTTTGAAGATAAACAAATAAATAAAACAGTGCAGCTTGAAAGTGTAACTAGTGAAACTGAAATTGAATGAACACAAATATCTGTACTGGAGAATTGATTGAGTTCTTGGTGGTTTGACATTGTTACTGAATGAAGGGAAATGTCAGTGTGAGATGTAGCTGATCTGACAGATGGCATATGGAGAGTACCACACTGACACTCTGTTCACCTGCACTGACACACACACACACACACACACACACACACACACACACACACACACACACACACACACACACACACACACACACACACACACACACACACACACACACACACACACACACACACACAGAGCACCTGCTGCTGCACCTCTCTCTCTTTCTCCCAATTCCAGTCAAACTGCTTCAGTGACATGAAAGACAAGAACTGTAATGCAAGAGTATCTCTCTTTCCCTGACTGTAGCTCTGTTTTCTCACTTTGTTCAGTCATATTTGTCTTTCATGTTTGGACTAGTTTGATGCACTTTCCTTCTTTGAAATAAGGGAAGCCATAATGGACATTGATTCTCTGTGTGTGTGTGTGTGTGTATGTGTGTAAGAGGTCGAGAAGGCTTTAGAGACTCAGGTGGCAGGTGTGTGTGTACAGTACGTAAGAGCCAGCATACCAGCTGCTGTGTTCCTATCAAGTATCTTTAGTTACACACAGTGGGATTTGACACTGAACCAAACAGTGTGACACTGAAACATGATCAACCTGGATCTATTCACCAACAGACAAATAGACTGTGGACACAACAAGCTTGGGCATACACACACATTACACAAATGCATATTCAACATGTACACACACACACACACACACACACACACACACACACACACACACACACACACACACACACAGGCTGACCGGCACAGAATAGAAAGCCTTTAATGTCTGTTTCAACAAGTTATTTCTTACATGCCTAATCATTTATTAATAATGCTAAACCGCAAGAAAGAAAAGGGCAACAGCAGGATAGAGGTGTGTGTGTGTTTTCCAGAGGAGCACCTGTAAGCGTTTGGCATTTCCCCCGTTGTAGTGTGGTCTGTTTTCGTCGAGTTGACGACCCCAGAGGCTGTTCCAGCTGGTGTTAGCTAAACAAGCACTGACCTGGAAATTAGGTACTGAGATACTTTATACTAGCTTCAAGTTATAAAAGATGACATTCTCTCTCTCTCTCTCTCTCTCTCTCTCTCTCTCTCTCTGAATGCGCTCATTCTCCCTGTTCCTTCAGGGTGACAAGTGACAGCAGAATTATTTGAGAAACTTTGCAGTAACGCATAGACACTGATGAAGATACAAGACTTTGAAAAAAAGACTCAGTAGATGTCACATCCAGCATCCATACGTGAAAGCATAGAGACGTGTGTGATATACATTAAGTCATGCAAGATGACAGTAAGAACTTTTGACCTTTGCATGCCTTATGTTTAAACCTCAAGGGGGAATTTGAGAAGTGATGCACACAGAGGAAGATAAAGGATAGAGTAGAAAATTGATGAAAGCATGATGGGTTAGTCAATGTTGAGAAAGAGATAAACTAAAACAAATGATGTGAGGTTGAAGGAGATAACATATTTGAAGTCAGATGGTACAACTTGTCCCTAATGTAAAATGATAGATGTGTGCATTTGAATTTGTATACGCGTATTAATGTGTGTGCTTATGTTCATCTACAGTATATCTCTCTGGGTGCCTTGGAGATGTTGTTGGCAAAGCATCTTGCACATCATATAAGAGGGCTTGTTTCTAATTTTACTGTAGCAGCAGATGGACTGGGTGCCGCAAACTAGCCAAGAAGCAATTTCAACAAGCAGTATTTGGAGTGACACAAGCCTGAGGCCTACAAATTGGCCATAGGTACATGTATGTGCAAAGAATGATGGATGCATGGAAATGTGCGCAGCGAGATGCCAACCTCTCTAAGGCATGGGGTCGGTGGGTCGGTGCCTTAATGTACCCGGGGCAGTCCTTAACCTCTGAGGTGCTGTAAACAAACAGACATATAGCTGGATATGCAAGGAAGGAATATTGCTGTGGGGAATCAGGCCACATGTGGTATATAGGCTACAGTACATTCCCTTGCATGTCTGCATTTCACTGTCGCTTAGCAATGACTTGTGATTAAATGGTGGTGCCTGTATGTATGTTAGCGTGAGGGTTAGTGTACATTCCGCTGTGCCATGTAGGTGAATGTGTCGAAGACCTAGTTGTATAATCCAGCTTTTTTATCAAGCAGTTTACATAGTCATTACAAAGTTTGACATTTAAGAAAAGCCTGATTACAGCTTTCTATTGAATTTGACTTTCATGATTTATGGGCATTAACACTTAAGCCTTAAATACTTTTAATTACCATTGACAATTATAATGTGCTACTTAATAATAATTTTAGGAAACATCTAGTGTGTTTACTTTGATAAGAAGTTGGCAATTACCAATACCGAAAAGTTAGAAAGCTGTTCTTGTAAATATGCAGTTCACTGAATATTACAAAAGTCTTTATTTATTTATTTACTTTTTTTATAAGAAGTTGCAGCAGTTGGAATTGGGCCTAATTAATCAGTGTCACTTAGAGGAATCAAACTTCATATATAACACAGAGCTTGTTGAGATTTCTGTTTTACAAATGACCACATAGCATGGAGTACATGTTATGTGCCTTTGGTACAGAGGTTACCCAAACCTAAATGGCTATCCACTTCTTTACTATGAAATGCACATTTTTCAAACATTACACACAGTATTGTAGAGCTGAAATGATTAGTTGTTTAATAGATTAGTCAACCAACAGAAACATAATGGCTAACTGTTTTGGTAATCAATAATCAATCCATTTTTGGAGAAATACTGGATTTTCAGTCTTAAAATAATAACTACAGCATGTTAATGTTCCTTATTAATGTATCATTAATTTGGCTTTGTCAGTTGTAATGAAACATTGACTGTATGTGATTTATAGACTATAGAACCAGAATCTTCATTGAACATGATCTTGACTGATTGAAAGGATGGAAAAGAGAGAGGGAGAGAGATGTAACAAATGTGATTCAACAAAAGAGGCTGAGGCAGCCCTATTCATCCCCAACTAGCAAAATATTCACCATCTGTCTAACAAGCCAAATGTAATTTAAAAATCACCTCCTCATTCTGTAAAGCCTTTTTTCTTCTAACAGTTCACCCCCCTTCCCTCTCTTCTCTTTTCTAATGTAATGAACCTTGCCTTGAACCTTCCTTTTAATTGGTGTCGACTCAGACGAGAATAGTGTGTGTGGAGGGGGGAAAAATCCTTTTTTAAACATTCCATAAATTAATTTTTACCAAGTAAGGGAGTCCTGCATAGCAATTTAATCAGACAGTTGGCTTTGTGCACACCACATCCTTGACTTTTAAAGGAATGTTATTTAGAATAAATAAGGCACTGTGGTTAAATGAGGAGGCCTTTTAGAGGGACTGATGAGCCACCATGGAGCTACTTCAGGCTGCACGGGGGAGAAGGCATCAGCCAGGGAAATTAACAGGGCTGAATAGATGCTTAGACTTTGTAGCTCTATAATGAGACTCCCATAGTCTGCATAGTCCCCAACCGCATGTGCTGTACATGTACTCACATATCTGCTTTCACATGCATGCTCACATAGCATAAATAACTCACAATGCTCTAGTTCACATAAACATAAATGTGTAAAATACATATACATAATATACATGGAGACATACTTTTAGGATAACCTGCAGAAGTGTAAAGACAAACATGCATATCCCAGGTATTCTTAATTAAAAATAAATGAATAAAGTATGCATAATACAATGACTTAAAATCACAATTAAAGATGTCTTCTTCAGGCTTATACCAACCTCTGATTGGGATCCTGCCGTCACATTTTCTTCATCAGAACCAAAATCACAGATATTCAGAGCTGGTAATCCACGTGCTTTTAGTTCTTCAGTTATTATTCCTTTGATTTCAGCATTTGCCGACATATTTAATTTCGAGGAAGTCAAAATGAGTTTCTCCGTGGATGTTGACATAATCAATATAAATGAATAACTGCTTCATTACTAAACAGGCTGATGTACCATAATACTTTGCATCCTTGACCTTTAAAATAAGTTTGTCTTTAATTTACTGGATTAAAAGTAGCCTCATATTTCTCTGGCTTCTTTGGCTTCTTCATTTTTGAGAGCCCCACATTTTCTCCCAGTTATAGCAGAGATACTAACATGCAGTTTGTCTTTCTTGCTAAACCATATATGTAGAAAGAAAAGTGTTGTTAGTCACTGTGTCACTACTTTATTTTTAGAACATGATTTGGGGCATCTGGCATTAGTTTGCCTAATTCGTCAATGGAAAGAAAATACAAAAACGTTCTTTGACACTCTAAACTGTAAAATTCAGTGTGAGGTTGACACTTCTCACATAGGCCTTTTCCTTTTACTACTTTGCCTGTTGGATCATGTGTTTGCAATGCATTAGAGATGGCTCTGAGGTAAAAAGTGCAATGTAAATAAAGATAATCCATTCATTTGTTTATTTATTAAGCCCACACATTTTTGTGTGGTGAACGTTGTTCCTCCTCCCTCTGCTGATTTGATTCACTGCCTGTAGGTCCTGCTGGTAGAGACATGAGGGACTGCTTTATCTCAGCAAGTAGCTAAGGGGCCATCCACATGGAGACGATTTTGGAGTGAAACCGCAAATGTCTTGTGCGTTTAGGCCGACCGTAACGATGGATCCGGAGTTTTCGCTGCTTGAAAACGCACTTTTTTGAAACCTGGTTCCAAGGTGGAAAAGTCCAAAACGTTTCAGGTTTTGGATTCGTGAGAAGACCAGAAACGCAAACAATGATGTCATCACCCCTCGACCCGCCCCTCTAGCGTATGACCTCTTAAGGCCGCGACGTCTTATAACAACAACACACAATGGCAGAATACAGCCTAACCCCGACGATGCTGGCGGTGCTGCAGCAGATAATGACCCTTATTAACACGCTAGGGGGATATATATTACAGCAAAACCGATCGCCATCTTCGTTGTTCGGTGTTATTCGTTATTTCTCCTTCTTCGACTGTCTGTTTGTATACAGTGCACAGGCTTTATGCGCATGCTCCACCTCTTCTTCGTTTTTCGGTGGATTTCTGTAGCTGAAACAGCGCCACACACAAGCCTGGAATATGTACTACAGCGTTTTCGAGAGTTAATGCGTTTTGGGAATGAGTTCATCGTTACGGAGAAATGTCTGGCCCCCCTGCCGAGAGAAATGGGGGGGGGGGGAAAGATCGTTTTCGAAATCTGGCTTCATCTAAACGGCCTCTAAGTTTAGAGAGAATTTGACAAGTTTTAATGTATGCGGCAAACTAAAGCTAAGGTAAACAGCCTACATACACACATTTTCCTTTTAACTTGTTTGTAACACTTTGCTATTAGCCTATCATGTCGCTGTGGACAAAACAGTTGAAAATATTGCTCTTTTATATGCTTGTTGAACAAGGGGTTTGATAAAGTGTATACTGGCCTTTTCCTTTTTATGCACTTACAGTAATGAACGTAGTTGTTGTCAACTTGAGTAATCTTCGAGTCATCTTCACTTCACTTGGTTTAGTTTGTCCACTCTGCTGCCTGCTCTCTCTCCCTGTGTGTGTGTGTGTGTGTGTGTGTGTGTGTGTGTGTGTGTGTGTGTGCGTGTGCGTGCGTGCGTGCGTGTGTGTGTAGCCCCGCCCCAGGCAGCGCAACCATAAAAGATAAAATAGAAAATCAATATGTGATGGTCAGTGTTGATTTTGCTTACATTGTTTTGAAGTGGATGTTAGTGGTCATAAATGTACATGCAGAGTGAATCACAAATTGTTAATAAAGTAGCCGGCTGGAGTTAAATGAGTTGTCGGCTGTTTGGCCAGCTGCCGCTGCTTATGGCAGGCTCTGACAGGAGGCACGATAACAGCAAATTATTACTATTCTAATGTGCGTTTGTTCATGTGAGTATTGCTTTAAGGCAGGCTGAAAAATTGTGAATATCCTTTAATGCATGTGGAAGCTCTAAAGGATATGTGGATCCAGGTGACTAATTTGCTACCTCCTGTATCAGCTTTATATTAAAAGCCTTCCAGTGGTTTACGGGTGAATTGTTTTTAAGCAGGAATAGGAGGAATAGTTCACCTTGCATTAACAGTACCTTACACTGCACGGATCACCATAAAAAGGAGAATGGATAATGCTGGAATGAATGAATGAATGAAACTTAACTCCTAAAAACTGCAGTGATTCCTACATAATGCAGGAACTACAAGCTGAAAATAGCAAAGCTTTCAGAAATACTGCCTTTTCTCTTGTCTGCTGACCTCTCATGTTAAGTCAGTGAGTCGACCAGTGTCAGGTTAGTGGAGACTTTACTCTGCGGTGTTGCTCTGAAACTGAGCCATGCTATTCCAGGATAGCATTGTGGACTCCTGCAGTTAGTGATGGAAATGAATGTAACCTTGTCTCAGACGACTCTCTGTATTTACATCTTTACCAAATACGCTATGATTGTTTTCTCTTCTGTTTGCTCCATAACCTGACAGGGTGCTCAATCATTAAAGGTTACTGTACCAAAGCAGTTTTGGGGGTTTTCGAACAAATTAATGGTTTGAAGAGTTATGTTTGGACTAATTGTTTTGATTTTGTGGATGCAAAGTGACTGGTTTGTGACCTCTGCTTGTTTCAACAGTATAATTATCATTTTCTGTGTTGGTTGGGGGGGAGAAAAAAAAAGTGTTGATTTGTAAAGATTGTTGATGCAGTCCAGGTCACTGAGCATGTGCCGTTCCACTTTTCCAAACCCTTGCTTGTAATAATTTATGACCTTGAAACCAATCATGATTGTTTATGCTTGGACTAATTTAGTGAGGATTCATTCAACCAAGGATGTCCTTTCACCTCTGTCATCCTAGCACAGATTTACTCCTTGTCCCCACTTCTGGATCCAAGTAATGGTACAAATATACACATACTGTCCACATACGTATGTACACACACGATGCACACACAAACATTAACTGTATACACACAGGCAGCCAACTGCATGTATGCCTCCACACATGCTCTTATGTTTTCAGATGGTGGTGAAAGGCCTCATGGGGAGTGGCTGTGGCTCTGAATGATAAATGTCTGAGTGTGCCCTCTGACCTGACCTGTTTAGTCTGAGACTAAAGCTGCCACAGCTCCAGAGAAAAGCCATGTGTGTGTTTTGTGCCTGTTTACATTAAAATTGATTAGAAAACTCACATTTCCTCATTTGTGTGATTTGTTTGCAGGTCAAAAATCACACCACCATTAAAATCATAAGACTGATCGTCACTATTGCTCCTTCATTTTTAAAAACCTAAATAATGTGTAGATAGTTACATTCTGCCAACATATCTATTTCTGTTTTGAAAAATAATTATTGGTTCTGTAAAAACGCCAACCCCCTGTTAGCAGCTAGATACTGAACATTTAATTCCACGTGTGTTTTTTCTTGAGTTCCATCTTCAAGTGTTAACTCAGCAGTTGTCTCTCCACAACAGCCTCAGGCTGTGGGGTCGCTTCCATATCGTTGTCCCATATCAGCCTCTACTGTAGGATGTGGGACTCTGTGTTAGACATGTGACTGATAGGACTGCTTGCAGGATTCAGCTTTGGGGTTCCCCATCTTCCTTTTTTTTGTCAAGTACACATCTCTAATGCAATTACGTGCACATATGTGTGTCTGAATGTTTGTGGGTATTTTCCATTGCTCCTACTTTCTTTTATTAGCATTTTCTCCATTATGAACCATTCAAGCGGTGAATACAACTCATTTACAGTAATGCAATATTTATCACATATTCAACTGATTTTTTACAAGACAGATGTCATCTATTTCACAGCACTGGGCAGGTGTATGGTGCATGTTTTTTTTAAAAGCCTATGATCTGAAAGCCTTGCATTTCCTCTGACTTGTTTTTACTAGGCCCATGTTGACAATCGTGCTGCATCCTATCTCTGATATACCCGCAGGCCATGTGAACTAGCCATAAACTAGCTATGTTATAGGTGTATTGATTGGTCAACAGATTGCCTGTATCTTGTAAAAAAGCAGCTCTAACGTGAATGGCTTTATTAACCACATTAGTAATAAATGTGGAAAACTGAAAACAGGTCAAGGTTTTTTTCCGTCTTTCTTTCCTTTCCCTCTTGTATATGTGGTTGAGTTTCCGTGTGGTTTAAGGCATGGTTTTAGTTGTAACTCAGATCAATCTTGATCATTGTGCTCCTATATAAGTCTCTACACATGTAGATTGAAACAAGGTTTCAAGAGAGGCAATCAGTCTTTTGCAACTTGTCGTGGGTGCTTAGGCTGTCTAAATCTATACTGTCTTTAACATCACTTACAACTCACTTTTATAGACCTGCTTTCATGTAATTATCTTTTATTGATTCTTTCGCAAGTCCCCCTTTTTTGCCTCTCTATTTCATACCTGCCTCCATTCTTTTTGCTTTCAGTAGTTCTTTAGAATTTGTTTTCCACTCCTTCAGTGTCTCACTATGGGCAGCAGGTACTGCTATCCTATGAAACACAGCAGCAGTCCTTGAGTGTGTATGTGTTTGTGTGGTTGGTTGTGTGTGTGTGTGTGTGTGTGTGTGTGTGTGTGTGTGTGTGTGTGTGTGTGTGTGTGTGTGTGTGTGTGTGTGTGTGTGTGTGTGTGTGTGTGTGTGTGAGAAAGAGAGATCCCAGGGGATTCTGCAGCATTACCCCTCAAACCCCTCTCTCATCCCTCAATCACAATCCTCTTCCACAGCCCCAGCGCTCTTGTCCTCCCCCTTCATTTCCTTTTGAGTCCCGTTGTCATCCGTCCTCTTCCTCTCCCTCTCCACACTTGGTGATGAAGATGTGCTCTTAGCAGTTTGTTTTTTTCCCTTTTATTTTACTCAACACCAGCTCTTCCCACTCCCTTGTTTCTGTTTCCCTTCTGACATGTTGCAGCCTCCAGCCTTATATAGGGACTTTTTTTCTCTTATATGTTGCCATACAGACCTGTTTTGTAGTGTTGGTCCTACAGGTGCAAATATGCTTTTAGAGCCATCCTTGACACATTTACAGTCATGTTTTCAAAATTCCAGTATTGATTAATGTGCACAGGTACATATAAATATATACATTTGGTGTGATTACAAACATGCTGGCAGCATTTGAACCATTTGGGCAGTTAAAGTTTAATTTGTTTTGCAATTTTATTTTATATATTACTCATTAATAGTTATCCATTAGAATGAGTTTCTTTCTTTACACTCACACAGGCCATTTCTTACTTTAATTACATTATTTTCCCATTACACCACCCAAACTATCTATTACTAATTGTTGTGTAACTGAATCAGGGAAACAATTAGTGACATGTAATTTTTGCATCATTCTTTGACACAATAGCATTAAAACATTTAAGTGTTGCATTTCCAACTTAGTATAAATTACAGTTATCATTAGCTTCAATAAGGGGGCAGTTAGACCACAGGGCAGAGTGCTGGTCTTTATTCTGTAGCTGTGTAGAACTGGAGATCTTAACTGTATTAGATAACTCATCATTGGACACTAGTGGCACATTAGACAGTTACTGTTTAAACTGGCAGTTAACATACAGTGGGATTGATGGGATTTGGAGACCTTCAGTGACTCTCCATATGCTTCATCTGTCATGTTTTCCTGCCTTTTATCTCCTCTAACCATCAGCTCTTTCCTGTTTTTACACTCTGTGCTACCTCACTCCCTCACCTCTCTCCTCTTTACTACTATTTATAAAAATGTTCTTTGGACAGTTTCCCCATCAATCACTCCAGTGCATTTCTCCCTTTTTCTCCACTCGCCTCTCTGTGCTACATCACCCAAAGGCCCCTGATCTAGTACATTAACAGCTTTCATTTAGTTCAGTATATCTGCAGTCAGATCCCATAGGCCGAGAGTTAGCTGCTGTTTTATTTATACTGTTTGTATTTTGCCAGTTGTTTCAGTAAACTTTGTTGGTACATTTATTCGCAGAGGAGAGGATGCATTCTCCATCAGAGTAACAAAGTGTGTTTCCTCCACATTCATTCAGTCAGGGCTGTCAGTCAGTAACAGAGATGTATCTCCTACTGCTGCGAGAGAGAGACACACAGGAAAATAAATATGAAAACATGAATAAAACATTACTCAAATAAACATATAGCCCTTCAGTAGATCAAAAGTAAGTATAAGTATCTGACTGGGTTGTTATAGTAATTGTGGAGTAGAAATTGAGACAGTGACAAAGCCCAGGACTGCATTGTTATATAAGTAAGGGAAAGTTTGCAGAAGTGGAAAATATGTGAAGTGAAAGATACAAAAACATTTGGTCTCTTTCCCTCTTACTTACTCTCTCTCTCTATATCACTCACTCACTCACTCACTCACTCTCTCACTCTCTCTCTCTCACACACACACACACACACACACACACACACACACACACACACACACACACACACACACACACACACACACACACACACACACACACACACACCAGCTCATATCTTAATTACTGAGGCTTGATGGGTACTTAACCTTGCCCCTTGCTGCTTATGCTAATGCAGAGAGGTCAGGAGTGTGCTGATTTGCTGGCTTGTTGTCAACTCAGCCGGAAACAACTGTCGGAGTGCAGATGAGCGGACGAGGAAGGAGAGGAGACTGAGGAGCAAGGACAAGGGAAATATGGGGCACGGGATGGAGAGAGAGAAAAGGGTTTTAATTAACACACAACAATTTGATATTTTAGCTGTCGAAACAAAAATGTTCTGTTGAATTAAGGTTAGTGAGGTCATATAAATACATTTAGACAGTTGGTATATTAAAACATGTGCCTAACAGGATGGGTCATACACTAAGTGTGTAAAGCAGCACAAAGAACATATCATGATGCAGTTAGTTACACAACCTTTCCTTACTACTCTTACTAGGATGACCTCATCCTTTAAGCAACACTTTTGTTGTTAAGGAACATATGGCTGGCTCTGTGTGTAATGAGCTCATCCTCTTCCCCACGATGTAGCTATTAGGTATGTGACTGAGGGTGTTTAACAGCAGGGAGAGTCATCGAGAGGACAAACATACACGTGTGCACACACATACATACACACGCACACACACACACACACACACACACACACACACACACACACACACACACACACACACACACACACACACACACACACACAGATGTTTCTCCACCTGACAGAAATATTTGTGCTACATTAGATGAGGGTACAGGGCAGAACAACTTACAACACCACCAAAACACTTAAAGGACAAATGTGGTATTTCTGTAGGAGTTAGTAGATATCATTTATAATGACCACGTAGATAAAAACACACTCCTATATTCAGGTGAGTATAGTTGCTCATGGTAAATCTTGTCTGGAAACATCATGAAGAGTAAAACAAAATTAATCATGACACAAGTTTAAGAAGAAAGATAAATCCCTATCATTTTTTAAAAACAATATTTTATAATGTTAACATGAATTTCTTTCGGTCAGGATGTGCCGTATTGTCGGCAAGTGTGAGAGAATCATCAACGTGGCCCTTAAAAAAAGTGCTCATTTATGTGATAATGTCATAATCCACAAGGGAAGGACTTCTCCTTCACTTCAAGTTCTATTGTGAGAAAGTTGAAGAGGCCCTTATATAGGTCATGTACTGTGGTCCATCTAATGCCTAGAGTTATTTTAATGTCATATTTATGGCAAGGGGCTTCTCCAAGTCAACCTGATCAATTCAGTTAGACATTTAGTCCGGTCTAATTTGACTGATTCACCGTGTCCGCTCAGCTGTTAAAAACCAGTACGTGCAGCAAAGCCCTCCCTACCATACATACATACATACCACATAGGTCATATATATATATATAAATATGCTGTACACTGTTGCCATCGCCATACATGACCATTGGCATGTATATGTCCAGTATATTCCAAGCATGTGGTTGTTCTGACCCTGTGTGTGGGTGCGCATGTGTGTTCTTGAGGCGATGGAGATTTAGGGTGAGATGCTAAGGAAGTGTGTGTGTGTGTGTGTGTGTGCATGCATGCATGCATGCTCGCACACAAACACACACCTCGTCTTCTGATCTCGAGGGACATCTGCTCTGGTCCGGGTCACTGGCAGCGAGCGCTCGGTTGGGCTCGAAAGTATCACCACGGCAACTGCATCGCATAATCCCATTCCATCTCATCCCATCCAGGAACTGTGTGCGACGTGATTGGCCTGTTCCCCCCGGGGCGGCGAGGCGACGGCTCAGTCGCTGTCTGCTTACTCGCTGTGTCAGCTATGGCTCTGAGTCTGTGGGCTAGGAGCGAGTAGCGCATTAAAGGAACGTTTGGCGTATTTTGGCAGGAGACGGTGTGAATTATGCAGACGCACCCCTACTGTGAGTGTGTGTCTGTGTGTGCAGTGATGCCAGTGTGAGTCCTTCATGAGGAACAGCTACTCAAGCTACTCTAACCAGATAATTTTTTTTTCTGTCTCCCTATGTTTCACTTCACTCAGTCTTGCAACTTTACATCTATCCAACTTTCTGTTTAAAAAAAAGAAAGATTTTAGTAGGATCATGATTGCCTACTGCTACATCCCTCTCTTCCTAGGTCTACTTTTAAGGTGTGTTTTGACTAGAACATAGGAAGGCAGCTACAGTGGCCTGGATATTATCCCATCTTGCACAATAAAAGGAGCAATTTCCTATGTATTAAACCAGCGGAAAATGTGCATTTCTGAAGATCAATAAAAACACACTAGAAGGCTCAAAAATTAAGTGTTGAGTTTTTCCGATTGCACGTGTTGTTAAAACACCTTTCTGTGATGAAACACAGTCTCCAGGAGTCTCTCTTCTATCTTAATGATTAATGTTTTTTGGCATCTTAAGTGGTTTGTCATTATCTGGCCAGTCCTTGTATGCCAATAAATAGTGCAATTTTCTAAAATAACACAGACCAATACAAACAGCTCTGAATAATCAGAATAATCATAAAAAACACGTTCATCTCTGCCTTCATCTCTCATCCCTTCATCCCTCCAGTCATCGCTCACTGACTTCAGCTTTCATCTATCCCTCTTTTTCTCGTTCACGTCACAATGCAAGCTGGCTCCGAATTGAGTTGTTTGTCTACCCCTCACCTTTCTCTCTCCCTTTTCCCTCCACTCTCTCACACACACTCCCTCTACCTCCGTCACTATCTCTCTTTGTTTTGCTGAAGAATACAAACACAGTCTGAATTAAAACGCAACTGACAGTTTGCATCCAGTTTCATTGCTTCTCCTCTGTCCTCCTCCCATAATTCTTCCCTCACTTACATGTCCCCCCTCCCTTTCTATCCCTCCCTCCCTGGCTCCAGCTGTCAGGAGGCTTCATTATTAAAGATTCATGGCGGAGTCTGGGCAGCTCTTCCAAAAGCTTTTGTCAGACAGACCGAGTGTCTCAAATCTCACTGCCACTAACTGGAGGTGACATAAAGACTTGCACAGACCCACACGCACACAGACATGCACTCACACACACACACACACACACACACACACACACACACACACACACACACACACACACACACACACACACACACACACACACACACACAAAGCACACACTTCTCGTGGTTTGCTTCACTATTTTACTATCTGTCCACCCCTCTTTAATTAAAATCATCTTGAAAATGGGATTCTTAGTGCTTCTTTTCATTTCTATTAATATGACATTGTAAAATGCCTTATCAGTACTCACTTTACTGACTATGACCTCTTCACGCTGTGCATAACTGTTCATACATGGAAATATTTGACACTCCATGTCAGCATGGGCTGGGTATTTGTAACACCAGTTTTGGCTTGGTCATTTTTTTGTCATCAAAGGTCATTGTGACTTGTCAGATATTCTAAATTTTGGTCAGATGTTGTCTGTGAACATGTTTCTACTGTTTCTTTTGTCAGCCAAGGGCTGCACTGATTCACCACCATACCTATCACAGTAGTCTGCTTCATTTTCTCTCACAGTCTCTCTTATTGGAGTTAGAATTTGAAAGATATGCCAGACACCTTCTCCAATGGCATGCTATCTCAAACTCATTCAGGATGACATCCTACTTTCCTTATATGTCTGTTCCAAAACCTGAGTTGCCAATCTTGCTTATTAGTCCTTGAAGCTTACAACACAGTGGATTCTTCAGAGTAGAATGGATTAAATTCTACAGGCTTTACTTGGAAAAAAATAGAGCTCTAAGTTTGGGCTGATGGATGATGGCTTATTTGTTTTACTGTAAAAAATAGACAATAGATCAAGAGGAAAATACTTCCCAGCATTAACAGCGACCATAATTGTTCTCATCTTAGACCAAATCTTTGTCATACCTCTGCATGATATATCAGACATAACAAACTAACACATGTCTTATTCACACATTCTGAATTGGGATCATGGGAATTGAATAAGTTCTCTCTGTTCTCTCATGGACATTTTATGAGGGAATAGTTTACATGCCACAAGAGAAAACTAAACAAAAAGTTGTTTTTTTCAGACACAGTGTCTGTTTGCCTCTCCTGAATAAGGTTTCAGAATTTACTTTGTTTGTTTCAACTCCATCACGCCATTTGTACCTGTTGAACATTTTCCTCAGTGGGCAGGCCACAACCATGGACATTTTTTTTTAAACATTTTTTTTACACTTGGTTTAACCAAAAAAGGTTGCCTGGAATAGTGCAAACTCAGGGCAAAAATGCCACACTATCAGATCTAATGTCAGTGTCTAATTTCATCTTTCTCATTGTCTTTGTTTGTACAGAAAAGCCCATGAGCAAGACAAAAAGGTGGTAGTAGCAGGTTGTGTTCCCCAGGCCCAGCCACGGATGGACTACCTCAAAGGGCTCAGCATCATAGGGGTAAGTATATGTGTATTTTATATTTGATACATCAAATTGTATCAAAGGATAACCTGAGTGTAGGGATGTGTTCATACAGAATATGCAGTATGCACAACCTTTGATGAACACAGACACACACACACACACACACACACACACACACACACACACACACACACACACACACACACACACACACACACACACACACACACACACACACACACACACAAACACACACACACACACACACACACACACACACACACAAAAACACAGACACACACACACTGCACAGACAGTTTGACCTGTCATTCACCTGCCAACCTGCTGTGTCTGTTCTACTCTGGCCTCCCTGCTGCTTGGTGGATCACTAGAAGATGAATAAGGTGGAGACTAGAAAAGGAGGGAGAATATATGAAGAAAGGAGGGATAAAAGGAAGAGGGAGAGGATTCATATTTTTAAAAAAGCGATGTAGCATACTGTATTTAAGCATATGCATAACTGAGAAGAATAAAATGTATTAGTGTTTTAGATTGTTAATATTTACGGCCAGTGTATACTTCATAGTCAGCTTTAATGTTACCATATGTACTCACTGTGAGATAATACTAACCTCTTAGACACTAACCCAAACACCATATATGAGCTAGTGTCAAGGTTCCACCTAGAAGCAGTGTAGTCCCTTTATGTTCTTCTATCGTCAATATAATTGCCAAAAATGATTTTTTTCCTAGTACATGGCAACATGCAGAAAATTTCCCTCCAGTACAGAAAGATCAGGTGTACTGACTCTTATCCTGTAGAGATGTCTATAAAAAGGTACCAAGGGACACGCAAAGGATGTGGAGCCCTCATGGCTTTGTGCCCTGAGCATAAACTGTCTTTTCTATTCCCTTTTCTTTAAAAGGTGGCATGGGACAGTCTGCCCCTCTAGTTATACTATTCAGACAGTGAAGTGAAAGAGCAGAGGGTTACAGATACCACACAGAGGCAAAGAAAACACAAAAGGTGTTGCAGATAAAGAGAAAACTCTGTTAACACTGTGGGAGTCACAGAACTATGCAGATATAACAAAAGCAGAGGGGAAAAAAACACCCTTTCCATAGATTTTAGAGCCATTTTCTCTGCAGCATCTGTATAGTTTGCTGCAACACAAGTGATCTTGGCTTCTGGTTATTTTTGGATTGGAGCCTCTAAGCTATTCAATTTCAGCTCATAACCCTCTGGCGCAGGTATGAATAGACTGCATGGCAAATCGTGATACGGAACAATTATTACAATTTTTTTTATGTATATTACACCTCAGTCATCACAGGAGGAAACTAAAAAGCTGTGTCAAGGTTATCACTATTTAATAGCTAAATTAGTATTCCTCATTAAATCATAGATGGGGCTTGTAAAGAGTGTGAACTTTTTTTATCCCTGTGAAACCATGTTGGGTGAAGTTTTTGTCGCTTAAATTCTGCAAACAATCATGTAAACAAAATTCCATAAGACATTCCAACATAAATAAACAATGTGAAGTTGTTAAAATATTCCTTGAGCAACTGTAATGCAAATACATCCGTGCCACACACACACACAAAGGAAGACATTTATTCCATGCTTAGGAGAGCTAAATAATTGCTGCATGTCTAACAAAGCATAACAAAGCAAAGCAAAGAGTCAATTTAGAAGTATCGTATATGCATGCCTTGTTTTTTTCACTCCGTGCTCACAGAAAAAAGCAGAGCCTTTTAAATCACCACAGAAAACCTTGATCGTAATTTCACATAATGCTGAATTTATTTGCTTTCATAAAAAACAAACTGCCTCGTTGAAAATAGGGATAAATCAGTCAGTCCAATATCCAGTGTTGATTACAACCACTGTCTTAAAAATGATGGATGGGGGGTGGGGAGTGGCTCAAATGTTACATCAAATATCCTTTACTATAAATACTGTAATTCCATTTAAGTAAACATGCCACTGTGTAACATAATTACATTCAAATCAAGTGGCATGTATGTGTAATATAATGACATTCAGATAAACAGGCTTGTGTGTCTCAGCCTTCAGGGCGAGGCAGAAACAGCTGGGAATTTTACATGTGCCGGTCCTTTTATTGTCATGAGTACATTGGATTATGTGTTGATACAGACACACACTCACACAGAAACGGGCACACACACACATACACACACTGCTTGAACAGGCACACATGGTGGCAAAAACAGAAAGAGACATATGAGTGTGCGCACGCACTCCCTTTGTGTATCCTTGGTTGTTATATCAAAACACACACTGACAGCGACAGTTGGTGGGTTATGCAAATTAGATGCAAATAACCACCAGTCGTGAATTTGTATATAGTGATTCCACTAACGGCTAGATAAGGGGTGTAGTTCCAAAAAAAAAAGTGATTCCTGTTGAATTCATTCAGTTTAATTGACCTGTGTGTCAGCTTTTTTGTGTGCCTGTGCGTTTCTGTTGTGTTTTTTTGTCTCAAGTCACTGTGAAATGAATGACAGTGTATTGTGTGTAAGGTACACAGACAGTCACGCAAGCCCAGAGTGTTTGGCGTCTCTCTGAACTAGACATGTCAAATCCTGTATCTGAGACACATCACACACAGTCACACACACGTAAACAGAGCTGGCTAGGTAATCAGAGGATTACAGTGGGTAAGCAATGCTGTAAACATGAGATGCACGTACATCAGTCTTCTCAGCATGGATATTGTGTAGCCAGTTTATCTTCTTCTTTATGTTTTAGTTCAATTACTCGCAAATTATACACTCTTTACACTACTGGCTGTTGTTGAATGTATAACGTAATGCACACAAATTGAAAACGCTCCTGAAAATTACACAGGTTGAAATGATTCTTTGGGTTTTGTAGAACTTGCTGTAAATACTGAATTAGTCTCTTACTAATTATGCATCCATAAGAATCAGAATTGAAAAGTGTAATCTGAATTAATCATTACTTAGAGTAGGTACACCTGCTGCTCTGAATGGACCCAGATTGACTGGCCATTAAAATAATTTCAGTATGTAGCATACACACAATGTGCGCTTGTGTGTGTTTTTAAGGTTTCTCAGAGTAATGGGTCCGATGGTACTGAGAGTGGGTGTCAAGAGCTACAGCGTATACCTCTAAGAACAGAGAAAGTGAGAGTTTTAGTGGTGGGAGGGAATGAAAGAAGAAATAATGGCAGAATAAATAATTTTACTCTGTTCTCATCTCTCTCTTCCACTCATTCATTCTCCATCCTTTCCTTGACAGATTATTGTACTTAGGATAGTGGATTTGTAAAATCAGTGCTTTATTCAGACTCTTTTCGGTACTTAGCTTCACCTCCTAATGGTCTGGCTCTTATTAAACTGTGGCCAATGCAGTGTTGCCTCTTTTCTCTACATTGGTTTGTACTCACTTTGGCAGAGCAGCAGGAGCTTCCATAAGAAGCAATAAGAGTAACTATTACCTAATGTACCATTATTCTGCTGTGGTCACTCTCTCATAATCTTAGGATTTGAGATTGCTTTATTCTTACCTGTATGATGGTCTGTGTGCCCCTGTCTCAAATTTTCTGTCTGTGCCTCTTGTTCCTCAGCCTTTAACTATCTTACAGTCTCTGTCAATTACAATCCTAGCAAAGATTTTTAAAGGACTAATACTGTTTACGATGTGTGGGAAGTTTTTTTTCAAATCTGGTTGCAAAATATCGACTGATTGACTGTAATATTTATTATATCTGTATCACAATGTGTTGTTACCTATTGGCAAGGCAAAAAAAATAGCACCATCCACCAGCCAAATGCTGGTAAAATATGCAAGTGTAGATTTGCTTCACTCACCATCCAAAAAACAATGGTAATCTATTGAGTGGCTGGTAAAACTTGAACATTCAATAGCCATTTGGCTGATTGACAAAAAAGTTAATTTTGTAACCTGCCTATCTGTCCACATACACAGAAATCACAATACATGTGCAATAAACTAATATTGGCCTGGCCGATGTATCGGTCTAGCTCTGCTGTCACTACATAATATAAATGGTGTTGCAGCTGCACAGACACTCAGTGACATTTAAGAAATCTATATCACTTAATCCAGACTGAAAAAACTGAGAACACTTGGTGTGATTGTATCTGCTTGTACTTGTTTATCTATGTGCATTCTGCATATTGTGTGCCTTGTCTTGTGTATATTTGCATGCCCACCTTGTTTAAATAGGGATCAGTGGATGTGTGTTTGTGTATTGTCAATATCAGGCTTCTGTTTGAGTGTGTGGACCTGGTTTGTCAGCATCAATAAACTTGTCCCTTGTGTGTCTCTCTGTATTTCAGGTTCAACAGATTGATCGAGTGGTGGAAGTAGTGGACGAAGCTGTTAAAGGTATTTCAACACACACACACACACGCACACGCACACGCACACACACACACACACACACACACACACACACACACACACACACACACACACACACACACACACACACACACACACACAAGCACTTATTGTTAGAGTGACTGAGCAGCGATGCATTCATCAGTGAATGAATGAGAGTCCTTACATTGTTAGATTAGGAAATGAAGTTTTTGTGCATCAGCTCCATGTATGAATGATTTTCATTAAAGCAGTCACTGTCCACTTACTGACAGAATGCAAGGACTAAGAATGGCTTGACTGTCAAAGCCAAAAATATGACTTTACTGTGGAAAAGTATAAACATAATTAGTTTTTGAAATGATTCTGCCTGCTTCCTCACAGCTTGCATTTCAAAACATTTGCTTGTGAGCCATTATTGTTGGTCCGAAGTTACTGGCTGGAGTGTTATTAGAAAATTCAGCATTGTTCAAGTCAAAGTTCTGCAGGAGTATGTCTTAAAATGACATATGCAAGGCCCAAACTTATTTTTGACTACATTTTTCAGAAAGATTAATAGGTTAGGTTGATGTATATTTAAAAGCAAAGTCAACAGTGTTGCTTTTGGAGTGTATCTTTTATGAGCAGCTGCTCTGTTAAGTGGTCTTCTCTGTCTAAGAAGCTGACTGACAGTGAGACAGACTCACATGGCAGTGATTAGGTCATTCATTTAAACTATTAGTGAACCAACGCACTCGACTGTTTAATGAAGGTCAGACAGAGTTTACAGTGTTAGAGTGTCCAGTCAAGCTGTCCTACACCCCCAGCTGTTCTCTAATAAAGAACAGATTGAGTTTACACACTTTATTTATGTGTGTGTGTGTACGCGTGTGTATGAGTAACTAGTTTGCACTGCAAGCTTCACTCTAATGAAGGACAGCTGAACTGAGGCTCAATTTTACAATGTGTCATCAACTCTAAATCACTCACACACACACACACACGCACACACACACACACACACACACACACACACACACACACACACACACACACACACACACACACACACACACACACACACACACACTCATCCACTTACACACATATAAAAGTGACTTTTATTCCCCCTTTCTTCTCTCTGATTTGTTCATTCTCTCCCCTTTCCTCTCCTTCCTTCCTCCTCCTGTTCCACAGCAGCTTTTGATCTCTTTCTCTCTCTTTTCCCCTCCTGCCTCTGCCTTCTCACTGTCCTGCTCAATCCCTCCTGCTCTCCTTCCCTTCATTTTCCCTCCCTCCTTCGCCCCTTCCATAGAAACTAATTTCCCCAGTATCATTACAGTTCTTTATGACCCCGTATAAACTGAGAGCTGTTATTTCAGCTCGGATGCCTGGGCATAAACCTTTAAGCTAAGGGATTTGCCTTTTGTAATGGCTACTAAAATACCTACTCCAATGAACTGCTAATAGACACAGTTCTTTCCTGTACCGAAATTGCTTGCAGGTCTGTTTTCCACATGACAAGAGGACTGGTATGCTTTTATGACCTTGGTTCTGGTGTGAGGTGTGAGACTCTCTATTCAGTTTGGATCACAATTGAAAACAAACTTAACTGTCTCTCTACAAGGATATTTCATTACTGTAATACTGTGTTTAATCAAACAGCATCTACGTAAATTAAAGCTCATGTTACTACTGGTTGTAAATGCTGGGGTTTTTATATATACAATCACACACATTTCAACCACTGACCAATCTTGTGTTGTTTGCCACTGTGCAGCGTCAGTGTTGTTACTGTGGTCACAGGCTTCCTTATTCCAACCAGTCTTTTTTTAAGCTTTGACAGATGTTGGTTTTTCTATCACCAAACACAGCTTTGGTTTGATTGTGTATTCTATGACAGATCAAAAAGAAATTCATTAATGACACCCACAGATGCACATTTTTGCAAGGGCACCAATCTGGTTTTTATGTCTCAGTGAATGCTCAGTAAACAAGAACACAGGAGCAACTATTTATCTGAAAACTGTAATATGGTAGTGGGATGTCTGGAGTCAGATTTTTGCACCATTAATAAATAACTGATGTACCTCTTTTTTTTATGGGGCTATGTTGATGTCTTTGTTTCTTTATTGGTCTCCGAATATTGATCTTCTCTCCCAGAGATGATAGCTGCGGATGATACCATTTCACCTGATACTCTTTTATCTTTTTAGAAACGGTTTAGATTTAGTGTGTCTGTGTGACATAGAAGCAGGGGGGCACAAAAGGTCAGCCAGTCTAATGTATCTACTTAGCTACAGATCAGAGGCTATATAGCATCCATATAACCTCATGATCCTTATTTCATCAGGATAAACAAACTGTTTTATGTATTAGAGCTAAAAAAAGACAAAGTGTGAGTATGGAGACGTGGTTGAATAGACGGAGACAGACAGGAAGAAAAGGAAATGAAGAGCAGGTTTCAATAGACAAGGTAATGCATTCACATATATTCAAAGTCAACTTCAGAAAAAGGTGTGCTAAACTCTGTGTTTTAAAGCTCAGTGACCTCTTATCTGACAACGACGACCAAACTCTGCAGAGAAGCTTGTCTTTGTCAAGCATCGAAGCTGCTGTATGGCTTATAATAGGAAGTGTTCCTCTTAATGTTTGCATTACACACAGTGTAATGTTGCTAAGTAATACAGTTGATTTGCATGTGTGATATTTCCCATCGAAATTAAGCAAGCTGACATTTGCTACAAAAATAAACTGCTTTTTCAAAGACAGTTGTACATTTCTCAAAGCCCACTATATCGGGGGGATAAATGACAAACACTACACCGCTCCTGTCATCCTCATCTGCCACCCCTGGCCCTTCTCTCCGATGGCTCCCCCACCCCCCTCAATCCTGTCTGCTGCTTTACAATCAGACCTTGGAGCACAACAAGACCCACCACTTATGAGACATAAGACACAGGTCAACAGGTCATCCTTTTAGTTCCCTACCTCTCTGATCCAACTATCCATCTGGCTATCCTATACATGTTTGATATGTGATGTGTTTTTTTTTTTTCTATCATCATCCAACCATCCATCCATCTACCTTTCCATCCACCTATTCGTACCTTCTCTCCCTCCTTTTCCCTAGCCTGTTATAATGGGCCGTTATGAGTGGATGGAAGGATTTATGTCGGCTTGTGTTTATGACGGATAGGAGAGAACAAAGGAGAGAGAGAGAGATTGGAAAAAAATGGTAGAGGGAATAGGAGTAGAGCAGTCAGTTACAAGAGATTGGGGTATGCATGTCTCTGTGTCTTTGTGGGGTTGCCCATCACAGCAGTTGGTCCCTCTAAACTCTGTAATTGAGATGACAAATAGGACAGCATTCTTCGGTTTTCTTCAACTCAAGTTAGCTATTTTATCTCTTCCTTCCCATTCATGGTCCCCTAGGCCCTGAAATTGAATTTGGCTTTGGGTATACTCGTGGAGTGATTCCATGCTGGTAGTTAGATTATTTCTTGAGTCTTGGGTGGCAGTCACATTGACATGGTGTCCTGTGTAGTTTTAGAGGGTAAAATAATACATGGAGAATGACAATTTCCAAGTTTTATAAGAACAGACAATCTCCTAATTTTGAATTCTTAAAACTCAGCATCATACTTGTGATTACATATAGAGACTCTTCTAGGAAAAAGTAGTTAGATATTGGTATCTACATATTTCCCACTGCTAAAACAATTAAATAACAACAAGCTGAAAGAAGTATGACATTTGAAAACAAATTATTTTGAAAATAAAACAGGCCTGACCTAAAGCTAAATTACTGTCTTTTTTTTTTTTTTTTCAACCAATGAAGCTGCTCATTTCCCAGATGTGACTTTCAGGGTCTGTTGTTCAACATTGCCTGCAAGCCATTATGGTTAGGTTGGTTCTGTGATAGAATTTTCATTTTTTTGTTAGATTTTGCTAATTTGTCACTATTCAGAGAAGACAGGCGCCCTTTGAAATAGACCACACTATATTATTACATTCATTTGGGTAGAGTGATGAGTATAATCACGACTTAAACAAAAGACATTCATTTCTAATGCTTTCACAAGAAGAACGCAATTTAATGAGTTTTCATTTTAGGCATTGAAGCATTATAATCAAAAAGAAAGAGCCCTTGTAGACTGTTTGATCTAGTCTACACCTTTTAGACATCATGGCTGTTATTTCTTGAACTTTCCTTTCTTGCTGTAATATGTTGATGGAACTTCTGATAAAATGTTCTGTTTTTCTGTGGCGCAGTGTTAGTTCTTGGTTGATGAGCAGGTGCAGCTGTGAAACTTGGCTGTTAAAGGAAAGTTTAATGTATGGATGAATTGATCGATGAGTCAACAGATCGAGCAAGCGATTACAGAGGGAAGAATATTAGAGCGCACATGAATTTGAAATTGTCTCTCACAGCGCTGCCTGGCCAAAGGCGGACACATGTATAGCTCGCTACAAGAAAGGGTGGCCGAGTGTGCTTCAAGTCCCAGCTGTTTTACACGAGGGAAGTTTTCTCATTTCCTTGGTTGTACTGGGATATTACGAGCAGTCACGCCTCACTGATTGGCTCTTTGTCCTCCTCTGGGGCAGATTGTCATTTTTATCTACCAATTGATAGCCATGCTTCCTGCCCTGAGCCCACCCTCCCAAGAGACCCATGTAAAGCGGATGAAAACAGGAAGACAATTCCATCCCTCAGCGCCCCCATCTCGTGCACCTCTAGCTGGTAGCCCATTAGATGGTTAGAGAGGAGAGAGTACCGCATCCCATTTCCACACACCAAAGGCTGGGCATCACTGGCTATTAGCTATTAGATTCAGCTATGGATTTTCATTTGCTTCTCTAACACAGTGTGATATCTTCTTAGTTGTACAAGTTTTAGAGTTGTTACAGTGTGCAGCTGGCAAAAGATGTGTGAGAAATTCCCTTTTTCCCACCTGTCTTATGACTTGTATTATTTCCTCCTTTATCAACTATGCTGACAATATTACTTCACTGATTCTGGTCTGATCTGCTGCTCTGCTTGAATATCTTCCTGTTTCATGTTCACACTAACAGTATACTGACTAGATGAGGCTTTTATTTAAGGAATGTAGAAGTAGATAGTGTACGATGAAAATACATTTTTACTTTTGCTACTCATGTGTTTGCGGGTGAAAAGATATGTAAATGTATTCATGTGTGTGAGCACGTACTGTGTGTTTGAGTTTGAGTGTGTGTGTGTGTGTGTGTGTGTGTGTGTGTGTTATTCGAACAGAATAAAAAGAGGAAGTGATCCCACCATCCAAACGACAAATGATCTTCTCTGTTATCTCTTAATACCCAACAGTTGTTTGTTTTCTTGAACAGAGAAATAAATGTTGTTGTAATCTACTTTATGTGTCACTCAGGTCACTCAGTTCGTCTGTTGGGTCAGAAGAAAGATGGAGGCCGGAGACTCGGAGGAGCCAGACTGGACCTGCCCAAGATCAGGAAGAACCCTCTAATTGAAATCATCTCCATTAACACTGGGTGAGACACAGACACACAAACAGAGAACATTACTCATGAAATATTTAGCCTCAACTGTGAATTCAATTTCACTGCTCCTGCCATCCCAGTTGGGTGTGTGTTCTAGGCAGTGTGTGTGTCCTCTTTCTGTCGCTACGCACAACTACTTAAACAGAGCCTCTCTGTGCTAATTTTATCAATTTCACATGCTTTTCTTGGGATGTGTGTGTTGCAAACTGTGTTTGTGTGTGTGTGTGTGTGCTCTTACACTGCTTACACTGCTTTTATTCTTCAAATATTAATGTAATATAAACCCAACAGGTGTGTAGTCTTTCGTCTCAACTGCCTTTGACTTCTATCATAAAAAAAGAGAGAACCAAAAACACAAGCACAGTTAGATGGACCAAACTTCACTGTTCCCCTTTTTTCCACCATGTTCTACATTATTCAGTTACAGTTGTATATATTTTGTTGTTGTGATCTGGCAGTACTTTTTACCATATAGTCTTACACCAGTAAAGCCAAGCTTATAGAGAATAAATGTAATACATGAAAATAAGTGTAGATAATGTATATAAATAGGATGGATAGCTGTAGGGCAATATTGACATTACCACTTTACTCTGTGTGGATTCATGTGTAAAGACACACATACACACACACACACACACACACACACACACACACACACACACACACACACACACACACACACACACACACACACACACACACACACACTAGGTCTCGATCCGCATTTTATGGGCTAATTTCATGTTGTTTACAGATCTGTGTGTCTCTACCAACCCCTGCACTGTATTCTCATTGGGCTAGTTAAAAAGGGTTACGACAGACTAATTCCACTGTGCTGGGCCTCCACTGATGATAATCCATCAATCATCCTCCTGCACATCTTCAAAGTCTATACATTAATGGCTTCACTCACAAAGCAAGGACGTAAACAACTTGTAGACACAGCACTAGTGGTTTACAAGACTAGAGCCTTCTTGGTTTAAATAAACACTTATTTATTTTTCTAAGTGCTGGTGTTTCTGAAACAAAGAGTTTCTAATCACTTTTCAACTGTGTAGACATACAAGAACAATCATCTATTTGTTTGAGGCTGTTGTTTGTACATTTGTCAAAGACATTAAGGGGTTTTCAACACTTAACTGGAATTTCCATCAGTGGACTTGGACTTCATGGGCTATTTGCAGCAATGTTTTTATCCTCGTAACATTGTAACCAGAAAAAAGGCTGCGACCTTTCCTCAGATCCTGACCTATTATTTATTACTGCGTATTACCAGAGAAAGCAATTTTATGGTTATTTTGGGTGTGATAGTGATGCAGTGAAGATAACATCGACATATGTCATATTGTTGCAATAAATGTCATCTTCTGTAAGAAGTACAACATATTAATGGAACCATTGTCTGCAAAACACATTTTGCAAACATCAGTGCAAGATCATCAAAAGCAAAAAAGCTCCCACATTTAGTTTTTGTCTAATTTTAATGTTTAACATCATGCCATGGTTATATTTTAAACGCATGTTACTTCCAGCCTTAATTCAAGGAAGCATCAATTCAAAGAGGGCAAAGATTTCTTTAACAGTTGACTGTGACTTAGATGTTTTTAGTGTGCAGAGCTCAGTGGTCTTTACTTCTGGCTAAAGCTTCTTAGCTACACTTCTATCTAAAACACCACATTTAGCATGTTTAAAAAGACAAAAATGAATAGAGTGACCAAAACAAAATGTAGTACTATCACTGAGTACTCCAGCAGTCACTTGTCTTTTTTTTTTTGTAAAGCTGCATTCACTGTCCTATAAAACATAGTGTAAGATTGGTCAACTTATTTTAACAGTTTTTGTTTTCTTCATGATTATTGATGATTCTTAAATGTCTACGTCTCTGTCTTGATTGCTATCACAACTACAGTGTGAATAGCTGCATTTGTTGCTTATATTCTGGTATAACTTGACCATTTACATATCGTTGTGCTTTTGTGGGTGTTCCAGCCCGTATGTGTGAGTGTTTACATTTCTCTTTTTGTGAGTTTATGGGTGTTGTGTGTGCTCTATGTGTACATAAGTCACACTCTCCAGCAGGGGGTGTGCATCTGATCCAGATGAACTTGCTGTTTTTTTTGGAAAGGGTCAGGCCGGCTACAAACAAATCCCCTTGTTTTTATTCCTACAGTATAAATGGATCTCTCTAGGAGGCTGGGGGATTACATCAATGTGTTGACCGGGTGAATCGGCTGTTAACAAATCTCTCTCAAATAAGACCAGTGTTACTGTAAATCCAAGTGTAATATATGCTTTGTGTGATTCGGTCAGTCATTGGTGTCACTAATTTGGCACTGTTTTTTTAATATACGTGTGTGTGTGTGTGTGTGTGTGTGTGTGTGTGTGTGTGTGTGTGTGTGTGTGTGTGTGTGTGTGTGTGTGTGTGTGTGAGAGAGAGAGAGAGGGAGAGATGATCTTTAAGTGTTCTTTTTTTAGATGATCTGTTTTAAATATTCCTCTGAAGTAGTAGTGGCATCACTGGTGACATTTGTCAGCTGATGAAACAGAGAGATCTTTGTCTGACACACAGTCGTACACACACATGCAGGCACACATGGACAACATCAGAGTGCAGTTGCTGCTGCGTCAGAAGAAAACATTTGAAACTATTAATTTGCAAGTGTGTGTGTGTGTGCGTGTGTGTGGGCCTTTAATGTCTTGTTGCCAGTTTGTCTAACATGTGGGATGGATTCATTTAAGCTCACTCTCCTCTTCCCTGTGTTTTCTAGCCAAATGTAAAATTGATGTCATGCTGCAGGGTGAAGTAGTTCCACAAGTTATCTTCAGGTCCTTGTAAAGTCTTGTATCTCAAGTAACTAAAGGCATAAAAATATCAACATGATGCAGTCATCTCAGTGATTTCATCAGGTTTTTCCTACAATAAACAACTACCAGAAGAACCAGGAGAATTGCTGATGTAGTTTTTTTTTCAAATTTGGAATCTCATCAAACATGTTGCTGATTTTAGTCAGTGATATTCAGTGTAGGGATGTCCCGATCCAGCTTTTTGCACTTCCGATCCGATACCGATATTCTTAACAGGGTTAAATAAACACAAAATAGACAAAATAATAAATAGTCAATTAGCCACACAAACTGAATTGGCATCAGTGCTCTGCTCTTGAACAACAAGAGTGTAAACCAAGGCTTAAAAAGCCATCAGTGCAAACAATATTGTAAACTGTATTAAAAAAGCAAAACACACAAAAAAGCTGAGTAGAAAATAAATAGTGGGATGCTGGACAGGTCGCTAGGTGTGCTGAAAAACGCGGACCGGATTTGGGGGGAAAGCTGAAAAAAACTGGAATGGATTACCTACAGCGGTGCGCTGGAAAACACGGACCGGAGTTTGAAAACAAACTGGATCGGGAGGGTTAGGGTTAGGGTTAGGGTTTTCCCGTGCAGGCCGATCCGATATTGATATGCATTTTTTGCTAATATCGGCGGCCGATCCGATCCAAATATCGGATCGGGACATCCCTAATTCAGTGTAGTTGGTCCACACTTGTAAAGCAAAACAGCATTAAATATAGGTCCTAAAAATTCTTAGAAGACCCTCACACCTACTCAGGTAGGGGTAGAGCTCTTCTCAAGTCTGTATGTACAAACTGTTTGATAGATATCCCCCTGACTCTACTGTTAGCTTTGTGGTACCTGCTAGGACAATGTTATCATTGTTATTAGTTCAAGGAATCCTTCGATACTCATGTACATACCAACATACCTTAGTCTAACTTTAACCTGAACAGATGTCTCATCAGTCAGAATAATTGGAAACACCCATGGGGATGTGCAGGACCTTTAAAACTGGCTCTTTGAAACCTGGTGATAACCCGTCACTGAAGTTATCAGTGCTTCTCAGCTCAGAAGCCCCAAGAGCATCTGACCTACATATGGCCTGACAGAGTCTTAAAGAACATCAGCACATTCAGATCAGATGACACAGAGAGAGAAAAAACACTTGCTTACCATTATATCACAATTGTTTAAAGCCTCTTTGGCCAAGTGCTCCTACAAACACAACTGGCAGTTTTCGACGTTGGGAAGCCAGTGAGGGATCAGGTCTCTGTGGTGTTGGTCAGAGTCCAAGCATGTGTATGGACATGGCTCCATCTTGGTAAATTACCTGATTAAGTCATATGGGTCTACCACATATCACAAAGGGTCTTTATAATAGAGCAAAACCCCTAAAACCATAATCATCCCAACATTGATATTGTTAAATAAAGCCCACGTAGTCATTTACAATTACTCTGTAGATATTAATTTTAGTTTGGATTTTACAGATGAACCCAGTGTACAACCCCCTTCACTTTATGAAGGCAACTAACAACAGCTTTGCATAGTGTTTCACCTGAGACCACCTAATAAAACATGTATTTTGCATCCAAATTGATTCACAGTATTAGTTTCATTAAGTTGCATATTCATTTCATTTGCACCTATTAAATCCAAATTAGATTGTTTTTTCCCCACCAAGGTTATTTTATTCCCAGCAGAAAATAAAATACAAAATAAATCCAGCTAGTCTTCAAATGGTCTCTGGATTTAAGTATCAAAGAATCATTCACAGGTTTCTTCTAGACCAGTAGCACAGTTATTTTGAGTCATCTATACATAAATGAGTCAAAACTCAGATTGTTACTTTATTAAAGTCCATTTCATAAGTAGAATGTCACACTGTATTTGTTGGTAATATCATTTACGGGTCTATATTCAGTGCTGTTTTGCTGCAAAGATGTTGAGTGGTAAACTTTAAAATGTACCTTGAATTTAGTGTACTCTAGGTTTAAAATGGCATCTGATCAGTACCATTGTTAATGCTATTCAGTGAAATTAAATGTACTTAACACAATAATTAGTTTTAGTAACACCATTTTTTATAATAGGTTGTGATTGTTGAACAAACTTAGTCTATAAACTCTGATTAAATACATCCAATCATCAGTACTTTTGAAATGATTATTTCAGCAGCCTTTTATGTTCTCCATCATGAATAGACATTCATACAGCATAATTGCTTCATCCACCCCGGACCTTGAATGTCAGGAAAGTTAACAAGCTTCTTAAGAGAAAGTAACACAGAAGGTTCTAACATCAAATACAGCATAGTTTTTGAGTCAGTTAACAGCTTTTAATAAAGACAAATCTCCTTAACCTCCTGAGTTTGGATATGCAACACTACAATGCAAATATTTTTCACAGGTTCTCTATAAAGAAAATGAGAGGGGGAAAAAAATACACTGCATCACCAACAGCAATCTGTTGGTGTTTTCCACATGGGATTGAATTAGATGTGGTTCATTTGAACTCTCCCCTGCTCATGCTTTTGATGTGGACTCTAGCAGCTGATATCGGGCTTGTGCTCATGTTCCAATTGCCAGCTTTTTTGTTTAGTTTTGAATTGTTCCTTACATTATTCCCTCCATAGTTTCTTTATGTAAACAGGTAAGCCTAAGGGCAGAGTTCATTTTTCATACAGAGTCAGACTGGAAAAAGACTACTGTGCTATGTCTTTCTAATGCTCAGTTTTGTGCCCCAGTTTTAGAACAGTTGATGCTATTAGGGAAGCTGTGTGTGCGTGTGCTCATGTGTGTGTTTGTTTTGCCTTAGGCTATACTAAGGGTCCCTTCTTACTCTGTCTATAGCTGTGTGTGTGTGTGTGTGTGTGTGTGTGTGTGTGTGTGTGTGTGTGTGTGTGTGTGTGTGTGTGTGTGTGTGTGTGTGTGTGTGTGTGTGTGTGTGTGTGTGTGTGTGTGTGTGTGTCAGCAACAGTAAAAGTCATTTTGTGAGCAAGCTGAATCGTGGTGCTTCAGTGTCATAAACAAGGAATTTACAGCCACTCAGTCAGAATGGGTCATTAAACTTGGGTGTGTATTTGTTACTGTGTCTGTTTGTGTGAACGGTTGCCATTAGACTCAAGGCATTTAAAAAGAAAGCCCTCTGTTCCACAGTTACAGCTCATTTCATTTCATTATCTGTCCCTTCCCTGTTCTCTATTTAGTCACATTTTTGGCAGTCATAATCTCTGCAATTGTTATTGTGATGTGCTAAAGTCGGGTGTTAATGAACCTCTGCTCTAACCCCAAACCAATAACCAGCTTCATCATTCTCATCCTCCAGGCAGGCAGGTAGACGGGTTAACACAGAGGAAGCAGGCGTTGCTCTGGTTTGAGAGCTCTCTCAAACACATTAGTTAAGAATTGCTGGAAAGCAGTGTTCTGCCTTGATGTTTAATTGCCGCACTGGCATCTCAGACTTCCCAACAGATAGTTTGAAGTGGAATTGATGCCGATACAGAGGCCTGCATTGCTGTCAAATGCCTGTGTATCTATTACACCATAGTGAAAGTTACAGTATGTTTAGCATCTGCGATCATGCGTAACACAAATAATTTTTAATCATCGTTCTCAAATGGTTTCCTATACCATTTAGAGAAATTGTTTAACCCATTGTATGATACTGTGAAAATACTGTGCTGCTTTTGGGTTGATACTTTTCTCCACAGTCTTCTGCACATCATTGTCTCTCAAATGCTTGCAAGGTTGAACTTACGATAAGGTTGACAAATAGAGATGCTGACATCTGTTGAATAGCAGCAAACATTGAAGAATTTCATGACCGTGATAAAATTCAACAGTCCTGGTTTTTGTTATGGGAGAGTGGAAACTTGTTACTCTCTGAGTTACTGGCCTCATCTACCCAGAGAGTATAAAAGGTAACCTTGGAGCCCATACAGTATTTTATCTGCTTTCCTTTGTTCACTTCCCTCTATTCAGTACTCCCGTCTTCTTTTTTTCACCTCCTGACACTAGTAGTAACATATTTATCTATTTAACGGAAAGCTGATTTAATCTGGCCAATAAGCCATGTTGAATATTGCATGATGCCATTGTCAGCGCTTTGAATAGATATGTAGTACTTTTGAAACTTGAATGTTATGGTTGATTTACTCTAGCTACATAGTATTGATCTTTAATAGTTCTTTCTGTGTTCTATTCATATCTGTGGTTTGGCTACAATAAAAAAGGAATTAAACAGACTAGTGGCTCATTTTTCACTGACCTCTATTCCTGCCAAATCCTTAATTTCACTAATAAATAATAATAATATCTGCACCAAAATACACGCACACAAACACTCACACTTGCACACACTATGTAAACAAAGCCGAAAGAGACAGAATGAAAAAGTGTCTGCGTGCTTGTGCGTTAGTGTGCATTGTGAATATGTTTGTGTTAGCCATCAGGCCCCAAGTTTTTTAGCTATTCGTTTCCTGTGATTTGCGTCTGGCTGCCAGAAGTTCTCTGCCGACTCTCCCGGCCGACACAGTGGAATAATGGGCCTTATCAACCTCGCCGCTGACCTTTACATAAATTTGTGTTAACAATTGTGACCGAGGTGTAACTTTAACAGCTTTAGCCAGCAGAGAGAGGAGTAAATTTTAGGTCACAGGCGTCTAGATGCAGAAGAAAAACAATAAGCCTCTGAACTGGCAGAGTTGGGGTTAAGATTTGCTGTGAAGCTTCAACCATGGCAGCAACTTCCTGCATGTCAGAGGCAGACTTATTACCTTTCAAAAAAAATAAAACAATAATATTTTGTCATTTCTGTTCCTGAGCTGTCCTTAATCACTTGACAGGGCTGAATGAATGTCCAGATTATTGAGAAGTAAAGCTATATGCAGACATAATTTTAGTTGAAATTGCTGTAGATAATGAAGGAATACTGAGCATCTTCCTTTTTGGCCTACAGCAGTAATATTCATGGGTCACTCAGGGTAATGGGAGGAGAGTTGAGGACATAGTTTTACTGTAGACAAAGCGTGTGTGTTTTCTGAGCATGTTTTTCCACTTCTGTTAAGGCTTTGAAACAGTATGACAGACGGGCTAGAATAACCACCCAGCTTTTATACATGATGTCGGATTGATCAAGAAGTTTATTTCTTTTTCTCTCTTTTCTCTCATTCCCCCTGTTTCTCCTACTTCACAATAAACCATATTTATACATTTATATTGACAACCTCTTTAAAATAAAATTACAGATTATTCACAAGTGTCATGGCATATGGCCAATATTAACATGTTCAAGAAACCTTAGGAATATCTCCTGAAAAGTAGCAAATATTATTTGTAATTTTTTGTTGTTGTTCATTTTTTGTTTTGTTTTGTTTGAGCAAAAAGTATCGAATTTGGTACATAGCATATCTGGACCAGGCCAGAACTTTTCCGATTTTTGATATTCCAATCGATTGTGTAAAATATGGTAATGATACATTCAACTATCAACATTCAACAACAAATCTACATTTCCGGACATATTACATACAGAGCTCCTAGAGCTGAATTTGCCACACTGCGAGCTATTGTCAATTTAGTCTCAGTCTGTCACTCTATATTTTTCAAAATCTACAAAAAACAAGAGTTTTGCTTCTTGTCAGTGCATTCTTTAAATAAGAAACAAGCATCCAATTGCTCCGAATCTTCTTGGATCCTGGTCATTTCTGCTTGCGGCTATATTTTCTATATATACATTTGTCCTTTTTTATGTCATCATTATTATTCTCAATCTTATTAAATTGCAATCAGGCTTAAATTAATATAGGTTTTGTTGCGTCTCTTCAGAGTGTGTTGATTTGTATATGTGTTCATCCATGTAAAGCAAAGCAATTGTCTTTGTATCCTGTAAGTGGCCATGTGTGTGTATACATGTTTACCAGGGGAGAGTAGAACACAGAGCCTCAGAAGTGGTTTAGATCTTATGTGTCTCATGTGTGTCACTGAGGCAAAGGTCTGGCCGTCACATCTCATTCACACACACACACACACACACACACACACAAATACTGCTCTGAAGATAGTGGGCATAACAAATGTGTTACACGTACACTTTTTCAAACTAGGCCAACTTCAGACACAATAGTCGCACCCAGCCACTGTTTGGGGAAACCCATGACCCTCATTAATACTGTGTATTTGAAGGAAACGTGAGGCAAGGCACTTCTGCTTGACTTCAAATGTTAAAAATGTTTAACTTTGACCCACTTGTAAGTTAAACAACAAAGACGTGTCAAAAAGAAGGAAGTAGAGATGTCACGTCACATGTGCCTTATGATCAAAATAGCAGGCAAAAATATGATAATTTTTCATTTTATTTTTTTAGCCTGAATATATTGTATTATTACCAGATGCTTCCATGCAACACTGACTGAAAACCACGAAAATATACACTTTTGTTCGGTGAGCGTTCTTTTTGCTCATGGAGCTCCAGTAGCGGTCATCATGGTTGTGTGGATGCAAGGGGATGCAAGGAGCTTTTTCTCAGCTGTAAGTGACTGCAAACACAATCTTACACATGTGGAAGAAAATCATAACATCAAAGATGCACAGTACACACTGACCTGCCAATCTCTGCTCCCTGCTTTATTCAGTATATTTGTCTTTCACAGATTTGTGTTTGCTGTAAACAGTCAAATATTTGTCTTTTGTGATGTCTGATGCAAACATCAGCTCCTCTTGAGCACATCAGAGATCTCCCATTCCTACATTTCCTAACTATAATATCCAGTTACAGTATCTTTACAGCTGAAAAACATTGTTTAATACTCACTAGCATCATATCCACACTCGCATGCTTTCCAGCACACAAAGTCTTCAGCACCTGATAGTCGACTCTACTCTATGACCCAATCAGCCTAGCTCAGAGCTTCCTTTGCTGCTGGATTTTTTTTATTCCAGTCCTCTCTGCAACTATTTCTGTTGGAAGATCAGTCAAACTAAGCACATTGTGTTTTTGTTGCCAGAGGCCTTGACGTGGCGGGTTAAAAAAGACACAGCACAGCTCATTGATGACACACTTTATATTAACGACTATCACCAAAGAATGGTAGAGTCACTATAAGAATAGAGGAGCATTTTTTGCAGATAAGTCTCGGCCTGAAAGAGAAAGGGGAGCGTGGCACAGAGAGACACAGTAAGAAAGGGGGAGAGATGGGAAGTCATTAGCTGATTTAAAAGCAAATTGAATCAGGCCCATGTGCTCTTTTGTAATTTGAATTTCTCTGGCAATTACAGTGTGGAAGTGAATAAGGCCTGATAGAATGAAAATGAGTGAGGTTTTCCACGAAATGCCAGGGGGAGAGACATACAGTATGAGGAGTTTCTCTTTATTGTTCTCTTTCTCTAGCACACTAACTTTACCTAACAATCGAAACAGGTACTGTTTATCTGCTCCAGTTTGACAATCCCATTCAGACTGTAATATCCACTGCAGGGGCTCACTGCAGATAAGTTGTCCATATCTCGTCCTCATATCAAAAGCAAATACATAAGCCACATTACACTGCTCTACTTGACTGTGTTTTCATTTTGTTGATGGTTGGTCAATGATCTCATCCTTTCTTTTTCTTTTTCTTTTTCTTGTTTTTCTTTTTTTTTTTCCTCCCCTGGAGGACAGGAGTGAAAAATGCACCATGTGAAGCAGCAACAAAAGAGGGAGAAAATGTGATGTGCTTCAGAAAAGTAGAGTTAAACAGAAGTGAACAGTGTTTACACAAGGGTTTCTGATCACGTACATGTTAGTGTATGATTGTGGGAATGCATGCATGAACAATATACCCACAATCTTTTTATTTTACACTTTAGCACACATATACCACTTATTAACAAACACACACACACACACACACACACCCTTCCACAAAGGAATTCTCAATTTCTTTTTCTATTTCATTCCTGACACACACATGATCATATGCAGACACGCTCCCACTCACTCAACTCACACCCACACCTACTCCAGCAGTGTACCATGGTGGCCTTCCTGCTGTTTATCAAACCAATGTATGGGTAGTTTTCAGCTCCACTGGTCTGAACATATTATTCCATTTCCCTCTTTCCCACTACTTAACACACAAACACATCCGTTTCTCTCTCACTCACACACACACACACACACACACACACACACACACACACACACACACACACACACACACACACACACACACACACGCGCACACACACACACACACACACACACACACACACACACACACACACACACACACACACACACACACACACACACACTCCGTCCACTGCTCTCCCTACTCACTCACCAGGAGAGACTGTGCTCCCCACAGTAAATCCAAAAGATTGATGTGTCTCCTTGGACAAAATGAGATTGTGTGTCATTACAAGACATTACACTATAGAACTCCTAAGTAACTAAATTAGCCCCAGCGTGTCACAGGGAAATGCAGTTTATACACACACGCACAGACATGCACGCACGCACGCACGCACGCACGCACGCACGCACGCACACACACACACACACACACACACACACACACACACACACACACACACACACACACACACACACACACACACACACACACACACACACACACACAGAATTTTGAGTTTCCTTACAAGAGGTAAATGGTCCATAGTTGTCAGGACAGAGACCTCAACTCAAGTATTAGATTGTTTTCTCTGTGAATTGGGCCAGAAGTATGTCATTTGTCTGTATGTGGGTGGGTACACATGCAGTGCAGTCAAATTATTTGGCTGAAGAAACCTTTTTCTGTTGGTAGTTCTACAATCCAGCAACAATAACACTTATGTCAGACATACTTGACTTTTTTGTGAAGGCGCTTACATTTATTTCAGTGTTGAAATTGTAGCTCTTTTTATACATTCTCCTTTAGTAGAAAGGGAAACCATAATGGGATTTTTGGAAAGCATCTGTGACCCACACACATCAGCAGACATGTGGTGTCTTTTATGGCCTCTGCAAAGCCTGTCCCAAACTTTACCATGCCTTTCAATCAGTCATAGTAAAGCCCTCTACACATGATCAGCAGAAGCGCTGTGCACTGGATTAAAACATTGTATTTGAGAGATCAAAAACACTGAATGTGGTGGCAGTGCTACCTAGGGAACTCTGACTTTATGCTTTGCAACTGTGCTACTTCAAGTTTGATCTTGTCTGTGCAACCAGTGAGTGGACATCAACTGGTGATGTTGCCTGGGAGCAAGTAAAGATGGATCTCTGTACACCGCCACCTTAAAATCAAACTACAATCATGGCTGAATGTCAGCAGGAAAAAAATATCTGCCAGAGTTTTGAGTAGTAAGATAGTACAAAATGATGCAGGGATGTGTTGCATCAATGCTATTAAGTAGTGTGCTCATACAACAACCAACAGTGAGTCAATCACAAAGGTATGAAATATCATACATCATCAAATTCAATACAGAAAGTCTTATTGCGGCTTTAACTTTTAATAGTAATTATAATTATGCTCATTTATTTGTATAGCACTTTTTGACTTTTCATGTCACAAATGGCTTTACTTTCTTTCTTACTTGGAAAAAAAAGCCATAAAGTAGTAAAATCCATATTACAAGGTGCATTACACAAAACAAATAAAACCCATATATAAACAAATGAAACTGAGATAGACACCACTACAACAGGCATTAGATAAATATCTAAAACAAAACAAAATAGCAAGTGTAAAATGAGAATAATTTGAATAATTATAGGTGAATTATACATAGACTAACCTATAAAACTTTGTGTTAAGAAGTGATTTAAATGAAGATAATGATTTGGTGAGGCTGAGCTCCTCAGGCATGTCATTCCAGAGTCAGGTTGCCCTGACAGCAAAAAAAAGGTTCGGTGTGTAAGAGTTGCCCCCCCCACAGATCAGAAAGAGGTTGAAACACAGGAAGTTACAACACAACTCGAAACACCAAGCAAAAGTTTTTTTTCATTATTCATTCACCATTTTTTCATTAATTGCGTGTCATTTTACAACTCAGTAATCCAATAGAGACATAATTTATTGATACTATATTTCAATATCAATCCAGTTTACTACCATGTGCTATGATGCTGGCTTAAGCATAGCTGGTGCAACCCAGTATAGTTTATCAGATCAGCTGACATGACCAGCTGATGCCTCCCCTGCCAGCATCTGCAGCAGCTGGCAGCTGCTCTGATGAAGTCAGTGCAACTTTCTACAGAGAATCTACAGGGTTATTTTCTTGCCTGAAAAAATATTAAAACTAAATAAAGTGACATATAAACAGTCTTACAGCGAACATTTTAGCAGCATTCACCATGGCTCTGCTATTACTGCCAGTGCTACTTTTTTTCTTCCTTTCATGTTGGACTGAGGGCCGAGTGGATGCTACAGTGACTCACTGTACAAATGTGCAGACTGAAGCTATCTGGTTAGCATGCTTTACATGCATATCTCTGCAGCACAATACATATAAGTAACATAACGTCAAAACTGTTACCAGTGTGGTGAGGCTAAAAGTGGAGGTATGTGTTCTATTTTCCTGGTTGCATTTAAAGCTGTAGCAGCCACATTTTGTACTATTTGGAACCTGCTGAGTGTTTTGTGGTTTCTGTCTATAGGCTATGTATTAAAGATGATTAAAATAGGACTGGGGGAGCTTGTTGACATGATTATCAGAGGTGATTATTGTTAAGCAAAGAGAGTACTTTTTGCCTGTGCATGTGTTTGCTAACTACAGTCCATTGCTCTAGTTGGTGTGAAGGGACTTCAGTAGGGATGGTTTCAGTTTTGCACCCATGAGGATTCAAGAGTCTCTGTTTAGGATTAGGGCACCTTGTGGGGCTGTAGACAATAAACTCCATACAACACCCCTAAGGGACAGCTTTGGTTGTTCTCTGTGTCAGCAAATACCTAAGGGTTATAATCCACAGAGCTATTTCTCTGACATCTGAAGACATCCTGGTTTGGTCAGTCACTCACCTACTTTGCCAGTGACTCAGTAAAGTAGTCGGTCAGTGAGATGGGCAGGCAGTCGGTCACTAGTCAAATGAGTTGGTTAATCATTCACTATTAAGTCAATTTCAGCAGGCCATACAGACACATAGTCTGCTCTGAAAAGGGAAGTCATTTCTAAGTGTATCAGTGAAGTCAGCTTGTTAAATACTGGTTGACAACAATGAGTACATCAGTCAAGCAGTCAGTTATGTGGTAAAGTAGTCAGTAAGGCAAGCAGGCAACAGGTGAATTAATCAGTTAGCCAAGCCTCTAACCAGCCAGTCTGACTCTAGATCAGATATTTTACTGCTTCCACTTTATCAACGTGCTTGGTGATTTAATAATAAACAAACATCATGCCATTCTTGTCCTGTAACAATAAGCTGAGTGATCTAGTGAAAACAGTGTCTCAAGGTCTCTCTACAGACAAAACAAGAAGTTGAGAAAACACTTACAGTTCCTATGCAGACATGAGATTGTGGTTTCACACACATACACACACATGCATGTGCTGTTCTCGGGTCAAAACAACAAGCTAGGCTGCTGTAGTAGTTACCGGAATCTAAGGTCAGCATGTGACACTTTTTCTAGCGCGCACACACACACACACACACACACACACACACACAAACACACACACACACACACACACACACACACACATACACACACACACACACACACACACACACACACACACAGAGCTGTTTCAGTTAGCAGCACTGGGAACACGAGACTAAATAACAGAACTCAAGAGGTCAGGCACAAAGGCTGGATTGAGCACTGAGAGGAACCAGCCCCAGCTGCATTAGGACACGCATTCATACACACACTTTTGTACTCACAGATGAAAGGAAACACACACACACACACACACACACACACACACACACACACACACACACACACACACACACACATACACATACACATACACACATACACATAAATATTCAACAAACAAAAAAATGCAGAAACAATGTTGTTATGTTATAATGCGAGATAATGGTGTGATAACCTTCTGTATGTTTATGTTTCAGTCTGTATTGTTTCACAAATTGGCAGGACAGAAAACAAGTCAATGACAAGTCAGCTGTTTTATGTGATTTTAATGTGATACATTAGTTTAGTTGGGAAATAATGTGACAGAATTGGTTTCAGATCAAAGCCATTTCTGAAAAGCTACCAAAAAATATTGGGGTCACACAAACATTTCAATTATAAAAACTTACTAAACATCCCAATGCTAAACTCTGTTTGGATTTTGGATGTTTAGACAAGGAATTTTGTGTTAATTTTGCAGTGTGCTTATCCAGATTGTTCCAGTAATGTTGTGACATACTAACATTGTTCATGGAGATGATCTATATCACCACCAATCACACCATCATGACATCTACACATTTTGACATTTCTTGTTCAACATATGGTTTAAACATATGTTTGACATACAGTATGTGTTCAGTGTTTGTTCTGGGTCTTTGCTCATGTGATCTCCATCTCAGGCCTAGTGTGAAATATAAAGGAGATAGAGTGTATAGAGTATATATAAAGCTCCCATGTAAGTTGCATGCAACCAGGTTCTTACTCATGACAGTGCATCAAGGGTAAATGCGGTTTAGCTGCCAACCTTTCTCTGAATAAGTAATCATCCTCTATTCATTAGTCCTTATCTGTCTTTACTCCATTGTGTCAGCATTCTTTGTTCCTTGACTTCACATTATTTTGCAACCTCCACTTTGACTTTGAGATGACACCAACAGTAAACTTACAGACTTGAAGCTTTGTTCACTTGCATAATAGCAGTTTTAAGATTTTGTTTGCTCATATACCCTCTTCACCCCTCTCCCAGTCTGAACAATAAGTGCAATGAATAATCTTGCTTTACAATTTGCAAAGCTCTCAGACTTCCCCTCGCCGTTTAAGCTTTGTTTTCATAATTGCATCCTCAGTCTGTTACAATATGAACCCCCGTGAACACATACACATGGCCCTGTTTGTTTATGCATTGAGCCGTTTTCTAATTAATGTGTAGACCTTAAACCTAAACCTTACCCTGCTCAACTGTCTCCCAGTCTGTGTCTTTAAGATGGTGCACAAGGGAGCCCCTCCAAAGGGAGCTATTCTGTATTTGTGTGTGTGTGTGTGTGTGTGTGTGTGTGTGTGTGTGTGTGTGTGTGTGTGTGTGTGTGTGTGTGTGTGTGTGTGTGTGTGTGTGTGTGTGTGTGTGTGTGTGTGTGTGTGTGTGTGTGTGTGTGTGTGTGTGTGTGTGTGTGTGTGTGTGTCGAGGGAGGTTTACAAATGTATAGAAAAACCTCAGGGCTTTCCTTTCTTTGTTACCTTTTCAAGGCTACAGTACCACAATAGACTCTCTCTCTCTCTCTCTCTCTCTCTCTCTCTCTCTCTCTCTCTCTCTCTCTCTCTCTCTCTCTCTCTCTCTCTCTCTCTCTCTCTCTCTCTCTCTCTCTCTCTCTCTCTCTCTCTCTCTCTCTCTCTCTCTCTCTCTCTCTCTCTTACAAACACACACTCAGACACACACTGGGGAGGTAGCCTCTCTCATTGTAACCCATTGATAAACTACACTGTTGTCAGGTACAACAGCTACCTCTGTGGTTTAATTAACTGGGGCGAAACAGAAGGAAGAGAGCAGCGAAACAATGGAGGGCTTGATAAAGAGGAGAAATATTTGGAATAAAATCTAGAAGTATTTTCATTTGCAGATTATTTTGTCAACAACAGCAGTTGATTCTCATTAAAAGTGACAGTAATGTGGAAGCACTTTCTTTTTGAAAATTCAGTTACTTTATAAAAGTTCTTTCTGACGATGGACAGAATAAAATAAAATTGAACAGTAATTACAATCTTCCCTTCCCCTCAATAAAAAATAAAGGGATTCTAAATGAAATCACTCAAGCCCACAAGTTAAATACAGAGTGTGTTTGTGTGTGTATTAGTCAATTTTCAAGTCAATTTTATTTGTATACCCCAATATCACAAATTTGGCTCATGGGACTTTACAGTCTGTACAGCAATACCGCATCCTCTCTCCTTAGACCCTTGATTGAATAATGAAAAACTCCCTAAAAAACCCTTTTAAGGGGAAGGAAAATGAAAGAAACATCAGCAGAGCAACAGAGGAGGGATCCCTCTCCTAGGACAGACGTGCAATAGCTGCTGTGTGTACAGAATAGAGAATAAATTACAGAATACAGCATGGACTAGATAACACAATTATAATGAGAAAGTGACGCTTCTCCTCGGTTTCATTTAATGTCAGTCTAAGGGTGCTGACTAGTTGTCGCAGTCTGTTTAAGTTGATGGAGAGGTCGAAACTGCTAATGCGCTGTTGTGATACTGGACAAATGTTCAGCATGCTGCAGCACACTCACACAGCCACATGCACACATACACATAATTGATGCAAACACACAGACCCCAGAACAGGCCACTGACTGTCTCTTGAGATTAATGTTGGTGTGATCCACTCAGCTGGGCCTGATCACATTAAGATGGATGGACCCCCTGGTGGTGTATGAATGTGTGCGTGCGGGCATGGAGGGTCCCATCTGTCTGTGTTTTCTCCACAGCTAGGTCCTGTGACCTAGCTGCCATCTTTAGTGCCCTCAACTAGGATAAGCAATACCCTGAGTGGGAGAGATGGATGGATAGATGGAAAGATAACAATATTCTCTTTTATTTTTTCAGTTTTTCTCCACAGTGTCAAAAGTGCTCAAGACATGTTTGTTGTATTCATGGGACTATTCAGATATTGTTGCAGGTAACTCGGTGGGCACTTACAAAGGTTTTTCACAATCCGGTAAATGCAGCGAACATTTTCATAGATATGTAATGTGATTGTAATGAATCTGCTTAGTAGCCAACAATAATGGAGTGTGGTCAAATTTACCATCGCCCTGGTATGAATATGTTGTGACTTGTAGAAGAGCAAGTAGTTACAAGTAACCTCTGAGTCAACAGAGGAATACATTTTACATTTTTAGCTAACTCTTAGCTTTTTAATACCACTCTCATATTTAGACTTAACATTCTCTGTGAGCATTACGTCTCTTCACATTCTGAACATTTTTTCCATGAAGTGCCATTCTTGACTTGATCTTCAGTGCCTCACTTTAGCCTCTTTACAGCTGCAAAGGAAAACAAGTCCTTTTACCATCCATTGACATCAACAGACTTGCACAGTGTAGCAGACAATATGAGAATACACTAAGCTTTAACATTGGCACAGACTGTCAATGTTACAGACATACTTGGAAAAATGGTTAAATCTCGGCAGAGTGCTCGTCTAGCATGGTATGGAATCCACTTGATACAACTTACAAACACATGATGTAAACACGACAACTGCTGTATCTAAGTGGTTAAAGCAGGAGTGTTGTGTCGACAGGCTTCAGGGGAATCCCTGTTATATCTCCATGAGTCTATCATGGATAGAATACAGGGTTTATGCTTATTATCAACAACAGTTTGATTTTAGAGTCTCACGCTAGCTGCCTTACCCCGTATTAATCATTACTAAGATGTTTTTGTCATTGCAGTGGAGTGTATAAATCCCACAGCCAACCAATTTGAACAAGAGAGGAACTGGAACTTTTGATGGTTATTCTGTGTCAAAAGCGTGCATTAGTGTTGGTGTGTTAGTCGATGGTCATGTTGTTTTCTTCATGAGTAGCTGCACTGTGGTCCATTATTAGTCACAGTTTGGTTATTTTGGGTGGGTTATTGTGGTGAAAACACTATTTGACATGCTGCATTACACTTCAGGGACGGTTTAAGCTGAAGAACTTTACATCGTTGTTAGTGTGCACTGGCAGTGTGGCCACTCTAGACTGAATTATACAAAAAATTGAAGCCCTAATGTTGAAAGCTTAATTGCAAAGGTCACTTTTTCATGCAGAAAGCATCTTTGTCTTATTTTTTTCTTCAATCAATAATTGATCCCACACATTTAACCAATTACAGTTTCAAACTTATGTTACTGGATGTTTGTGCCAGAAATTTAACCGACAGTGAAGTAGTGAGTAAAAAGAAACTACTGTGGTAAGAACAGTGAATATTTTAAGTCAGCGTGGCAAATTTGAAGTCAGAAATAGAGCACTACGGAGTAAATACAAAAACAAAATCTTTTAACAGTGGCCTTCCTTCTTCTCCTCAGTTGTGATTCATAGACAACTATGAAAGAAAAGCCCCCTTCATCCTAAACAAAGACTTCCCCAGTGTTTATACCACACTGTGCCTGTGGATCTGGTGTGATCTGGATCTGGTTTTCCTCCCTTTTTGAGTGTATTTTATTTTTTTCTGCTTCATAGTCTTACCCCACCCCCCTTTCACAGTCAATTTGAATTAAGCTTCTTCACTGTTTTTGTAAAACAAAACAATGCATGTAGTCCAATGTTTCCACTGCTCGCCTCGCTCCGAGAGACAGCTGTCCATGGTTATTTTGGAGCTAGCTGGAGTCCTTATGAACAGTTTAGGAAAGAAAAGAGTTTTGACTCCCCACTTTCCTCTCCCACTTTCCTCTCTAAATCATTTTGCCTATCCACAGATGTTGTTATTGGCTGGAATGGTCAATTGTGAGATAAATGTAAAAATATATATAACCTTTGTTCATAAAATATTAAAAAACAATGATCAAAAGTAAATACAAATATTTCCCAGTTTAGTTTTTTTCCCCCCAACCTGTCAGTTTAGCACCCAAATATAGCGCATATTTGCTAATTAGCATTTAACACATGAAAGAAAATATACTTTTTTTTCCTCCTCATTTTCAACTTTGACTTATGGCATCTAACCTTAAGTGCACATGTGTAGAGTAAAGCTGTTTTCCTCTCTTTGTCTACAGTAAAAAAAAAAAAAAGTGTCCATGCCCTTTCTCTTCCTCTCATCACCTCACCATTGTGTGTTTCTGTCCGCCTAGGTGTCTGAATGCATGTACCTACTGTAAGACCAAGCACGCCAGAGGTGACCTGGCCAGCTATCCCGTAGAAGAGCTGGTGGAGAGAGCCAGGCAGTCTTTCCAGGGTGAGTACATTATTTCTCACACATGTGAACAAACAGTCATGCACACAGTCACAGCACAGTAGCAAAAACAAAAAAAAAACAAAAACAAAAACAGCCAACAAATATATTTGTAGCTCTTGCTTTATACACTGTGGAATTGGAAGTGCTGATATTGGATAAGTGTACTGGGGTGTGTTTAGGTTGATTATCGTGTGTGTGTGTGTGTGTGTGTGTGTGTGTGTCAATAAAAATGGTTTTAATTGCTGTTGTCAATTAAGTGTGCAGATTTATTTAACTCAGTGTGTGTGTGTGTGTGTGTGCGTGTGCGCATCACATGACATTAGTGTATTATATTGTTTGTGTGTTGGGTGCGTGTGTCTGTCCTATCAAGGGGGGAAGGTTTTAGTAACACATGTTGATGTTTTTGTTCTTGGGTAGAGGGTCCAGCCAGTTGGCTCTAGTTTGATGCCAGATGAGCAGCTGTTGTGCCCTGGCATCTGTTCCTTAAGAGTAAACTCCCAGAATCCCCAACTGCACAGCAGGCCATGCCTCTATTACAGCCCCAGGCGGGTCAGTCAAGGGCAAGTCCATGCATTGATAACTCAAATCCCACTTTTAGAGAATTTATTGTATACTGCATATTATCCATTTTGTGATTCATGTATCAGCATAAACTTTTAAGTTATTGAAAGAAGTTATTTGTCTGGTGTTGAGTCTAAAATCTGTATCAGGATTTTGTTGTTTACAGATTCACAGTGGCACAGGACCCTGCCACGGTCACATCTTCTCTAAGCTTCTTGATCTGGTTGAATTCTTGTCACAATGTTGTTACTGTTTCTGTTGTGGCCATAAGCTTCGTGAAGACAGGCACCTACACACTGTCCAAAAAAAGCAAACATTAGTGTGGGGGTGTTGACAGGTCTCAGCAAGAAATTGAAATAGTAACAAAAGTAAAGATGCTGCACATTGGTTTAAACTCCTGTGATCCAGGATGTATGGTAATTTGCTCATCTGCCTTGATGCTTGCAAAGTAAAAAGAGGACTTGGTCTTGCTCACAGGTTATCTGATCTGATATAAGAATCCATTACTGTTAGAATACCTGGCACCAAGTCCTCTTTTTATCAGATAACACAGAGCGTTGGAAGATGTTTTACTTGACTGCAGCAATAGGAATGGGAAAGATCAACTCTTTGCCAGAGCCCTCTGCTAGTGGCACTCACCCTGCTAATCTCATTGACGAGAATAAGGAGCCTGGGATTCACAACCTCAGTTCATATCTGTGCAGTAAGAAGAAGAAGAAGAAGAATATACCCTTGACAAGGACATGGCTTTCTAAATCCCATCCAGAACTCTTTAAAACAGCTGCATCCATGCCGCTGCACTGCCCGGGGGTGGCCAGTCAAGGGCAAACTCACCAGCTGCTCGGACCTTGGGGTGTGTGCGGGTGTGTGTATGTTTTTGTGAACATGTGAGATATGGGATAGTTCAGGTTGAAGATACACCTGCCCTTTACACTTATTTGAGAGAAATTAATATTGAAGGGCATTCTGATATTTTAGGAAGAGCCCAGATGACTGAATGATTATATCCTGACATTTGACTTAGCTGCTACCATTTTTAAACTGGCTCAAATAATATTCCAAGTAAAAAGTTACAGTTTCGATTGCACGTTGATTGCATAGATGATATTTATTATCTGAATGAATGAATAAATGGATACATTAATTAAACCACATTTACAAAACCAACATGTAATCAAAAAATTTGCATGTTCATGCAAACTTTTAATAGACTTATGACTGCTTAACACTAGGCTTGGAACACAAAGTAGGAACTTCAGCTTGGAGGTCAGATAAAAAGTATGTGTGTGTAATCCGTTATAACACAGGAAACATGAGTGTCAGAGACGGTTAGTTGTTGTTTTCAAAACACAGAAAGAGGAAGCTGGAGGTTACTGCCTGTCATGATTTGAAGACAGATGGAATAAGGCAGAGATAGAGATGGGCAATGAAAGAGGAGTGAGATGAGGTTTCACTATCTATTCACAACTCTCTATGGTGGATACAGTTGAAATCAAATGGTATTTAAGTTAGTAAATCTTTAAAATATTTGACAAACACATATTTATTTTCCCGTTTATTACTTATTTTACCTCAACCTTCCCACACTAACACACGCACATAAATGCATGCATGTTTAATGCAAAATCATCCTGATTCTTCACCAAGTTTTAATTGTTTCTCACACCCACAGCCCTCACTGGTGAGTGTGATAAGCAGGTTTCTTCTCAGGCATAATTGTGCCCCCACACAAACCCTTTGGCCATCTGATGTAAATTTAGTCCGTAATGTATAATCATTTTCTCTTTTGTTGAACAAATAGAATAATCTACTGCCTTTATGAACTGGAGGCGCACTGTTTACCCCATCAAATATTGTCGTTAGGTTTGGAATTACATTATGGCAGTGCAGCAGTGCCCCCTTTTTCTCTCTCACTCTCACTCTATTAGCCACCTTTTTCTTATCTCCAAACAAATTGAACCCCCAAATAGGCCCCACAATTTGATTTACTGTTTGATGTCTTTTGAATATATGAAAAAAAGAGAAAAAAACGCCGCAAGTGTGAATGCTAATTTGGATTGGCCAGTCATCCAGCTTTGGGGCTACTTGATTGGTTTATCTCAGAGAACTTTGAAAGGATTTATGGGATTTATTCAAATGCGATTTGAGGTAAATAGCTCTCTTTCCATCTGGAAAAAAAGAGAGAGTGAGTGAGTGCACAGCTTTTAAAATAATCTGAATTATTCAAATGTATGAATGTATAATTTTTAACATCAGAGAGGTTTGTTAATGTATGCAGGTAATGGAGGCTGGGGATGTCATATGAAATGACAAGGTTATGGGTGTGTGCGTATGGGTGGAGAGAGGGGGGCTCTTGTGGAGTTTTTTGTGTGCCGGAGACATGCTGGGGGACAGTGATTGAGTGTGGGTTGGTCTGTGTTTTGGCACTGGAGTGTGTATCTGTAAGTGTGTTTAAAACAGCCAGAAGATGAAAGATATTTAATCACTTTTTTCTGGCTGAGCAATTCTGAAGATGGTAGTATTCTCTATGAGGTGAGTATAGTAGATAAAAGGTAATCAATGTTCATCCACCAGCAGTCTGCCAATCAACTAACACCTGTTGTTTTCATCCTCTCCCGGTTAGCCCACTATACTTTTACATTCATGCTGCCTCTATCCTTATCTCTTACTTAACCCTCCTCTCATGTCTCACCGTATCCTGTTGCTCTTCTGTCTTTACACCTGCATGTCTCTCACCAGTGGCCTGTTTCAGCCTTCTCTTCATCTTTAATCCTTTGTCATCCTTTAGTCTGCCTCTCCCATTCTAGGAGATACATAGTAGTGGAAATCAGGAGCCAGATCATCTTTGGACTTGCATATTAATATTCAACAACAGTCTCTGTCAGAATACAATTTAGAAATAACATCATTAGCCACTGGCTCACAAAGCTCATTATAAAAGATTTCTTAAAAGGAGTGTTTTTTAAAACTTCACAAGCAAAATATTTGGCCATAATGAGTTTAAGTTTAATCATAAATACATTTACATTGCCCAAATGTTTTGTGCTTACTAGCATGGGTTTTGTAATTGGTTGCATATTTTTGTGTGTGAGTGAGGGTCTTTTTTGATGATGTTTTTTTTGTTTTATACCCCCAGATTAGTCCCCGAGTCAGTGCATTAGCTGCACTGACATGGTTGACCGTAATATGAGGCCTGTATTCAAGCCTGTCTCCCATTAAGCCTGTTCCTATACAGCAATGAACAGACTGTAAAAACCTAAGGGCCAACACAAGGCCTCACACAATTTTAGGCAAAAATGCTCATCATAGGAGAGGAGGTCATTTAAAATTGTGACTATAACAATAACTAAAATAAATACCACCAAATGCTGCTTTCAGAGGTCATGTGATGAGTGATAATGATTTGAGTACAGGAGTACAGTGAAAATACTAACCAGGTTTAACTGTAACATTGTTATTATTATACATATTTTTCCCCCCATCACATCTGTGTTACTAAAGCCAAGATCATGTAGCTTTTTGTTCTGGCTATACACTTACATGTATTTTATTAATAATGTATTTGCAAATTGACTGGTTTGCCCTCACATTCAATTCAACATCCAAAACGTATTTAAAAAGGCTTTAACCTCTGAAATTTGCTGATACTCTGCCCTGTGAACATGTTGGTTGCCCCTGAGTAATGAGACAGGGGAAAGGGGTCAGTATTACAGATGTGCCAGGGCTCTGTATCATGCTGCTTTTCCACCGGCTCAACACAACTGTACACACTCTGAACTACATTAAGGGGGTGCTACTGTATCTGCAGTGGAAAATGAAATCCCGAAAAATACCTGGCACCAAAAGCCAGGAGGGTAGAGCTGAGCCTGTACCATGCAGTGGAAACACGGCTTAACAAGAGAGGACTCTATTTTTGTTGTGGTCTTCAAACCCCCACTGTGGCTGTTGCCTTGTCATTTTAAACTGTCAGTAGGGCGTTTTTGAAATGGCCCTGACTAAAACAGGACCTGACGGTTCATAGATTCACAGACACTGCTATCACTCCCACATGACACACTACATTAGTGCGTGTTATGTGTTGTAGCGATCACGACACAGCTTGAATTATAGGCTCTACAACATCTCACAGCCTCGTATTGCTGATAATTGTTTCGTTTTTTTCTACAACTGACAGCTGGTGAAATGTTCTGCTTTGTAAAAATGTTTGATGCGCTCCATTCTAAGCAGAACTGCTGAAGATACAATATACATGTCAACATGAGACATGAACTACATTTTTACATATGAAACTGACAATATAGCCACATTTTTAGAGTCATCATATCAACTTAATTTGACACCATATCCTTTTTTAGGGTAATGTCATACATTAATGGGAAATATGCACCAGTATACACATATAACATCTGCCTTTTCTCTCATTTCCACACGACTGATGGCATCAGTGTCAAACACAGATATTAGCAGAAATGACACTTCTTGGTTTCCTGGCTTCAGCTGGACAACATATGACAGATAGACAGCTACGTGGGCTAGCTCGCTGGCTAGCTCCAACATCTGTGACAGGTGTCAGCTCCTGTTTACCTCTGCTGCTGCCGTTATGCGACACATGGGCAGACAAGGCTGCCAAAGTTTGCCAGGAATGATCCTCTATGGGTCAGTGGTTCCACCATGTTGGATGTCCGGGTGCTTTTAAATTACACTGTTATGTTAGATTACATGAGAGGTAAATGAACCCTGTGGGGAGAGTGGGTCATCACAGAAGCAGAGGGAAGGCTGCGGTGTAATGAGTGTAGGGTAATCCAGGAAACAAAAAGAACAAAGTGTTATTTGACAGATTTATGGCACCAACATGGATGTCCACATGTGGATGTTGTAGCTGTGAAAAGTATGTAGTATATGGAAGAACATATAGGTACATTTTAAATGCATATGGGCCAATGGGAATTGTACACTTCATATTAATTTAGGAACAATTGATTGAGGAAAGAAAGTTCATCTCTAATTTGTCTCCTATTGATGGGGAGACGAGCATGAATGGGAATAGAGCCACAGAGGCAGATGAGCAGAGAGACTGAAATATTGATATGAGCACATTGATCATAGTTGAGTCACCACCAAGTGCCGCCTATTGGAAGCAGCATGTGGAAAACTGCTGAGCATGCAAGCACTAACACAAATTGTGTGTGTGGAGGCAGTCAAATTCATTATCCTCTGGGAAAGCTCTCATGGAGAAGCTAAAAATGGATTTTCTGAATCTCCTCCAGACCGATAAGTTGCTGATATTTTTCATACAGACAAAAAGTTTCTCCATGTGTGCGCCTTTGTACTAAGAAATCATTGAAACTCCAGCAACAGTTTTTCATAACCTGGCTGCTGCATAGCCATTAAATTTGAAACAGACTGGAGTTACACACTCATGCACTGGGGTTCAAACATGTGTCACTGCTATCCAGGCATTGAGAAGCGATAGCACTTCTCACGATTTTTAACTTAACATGTTTATTCATGGCTATGTAGTTTTTTGTGTTGAGCATGACACTAATAGTGCTGAAGATAAAGGGGGAGGAGGGAGTTATTCTCAGTAGAGCCCTGGACTAGGCTAAAAAGGTTAAGGGTTTTCTACCACATGGAAAACAAACCAAACTTAACCTTCCAAATGAATGATCAAAACAAACCAAAGTGACACAGGTCGCCAAAAGGATCAGGGGTGGAAAGTCCATACTTTAGCAGGGAGACGTGGATTATTGACAATCTGTTGGAGACAAATGAATGACAGAAATGACTGACTCATTTAGAATAAACAGTGACCGCAGTATGTCACGTTTTTTGGTTATTATAGCATCTTTCCAGTTATTCTGATACAATTTTTTTCTCGTAGCCAAATGAGGCAAACCCAGTGGAAATCGGTGCAATCACTGTGCAATGATGTTCAGACGTCCTTTTTCAAAGTAGGCGTTTGACTTGTCAAACACAGGTGTAATTAATGACACCATCATGACAGCGTCCCCTAAGTGTTCTCGTCCTGGCTCTGGTATTGTGCAGGCTGCTTCAGTGGCAGCATTTTACTGGGACTCTTAAATGAAACAGAGCCATCGTTTAAGTTATTTGATCCACATGTGCTTTTCCTGCAGCGACAAGGCAAAATGTCTGCTGTGATCTGATGTCTATCGTTTAATTTAATATAATGACAGAAAGGACATAGAAAGCCACTTAGCTCACCAACTAGGGCTGCAACTAATGATTATTTTCATTTCTGATCAATTTGTCAAGATATTTTCATGATTGATTGAATATTTGGTCTATAAAATGTCAGAAAATGTCTCTCACAGCTCAAGGTGACATCCTCAAATGCCTTCTTTCTTCTTAACCAACAATCCACAGCCCAAAGATATTTAATTTACTGTCATAGAAGACTAAATAAACCAGAGAAAATTCACAGCTGGAAAGAAGAGAAGATGGAATCAGATAATGTGGACATAATCGATAAACTAAGTGGTTGCCGATTCATTTTCTGTCGACTGACTAATGGTTGCAGCTCTGCTCAGAACTTTGTTTGACGGGTCTTCCTTTACGCGCTGGCTTGTTGGAACCATTTCATATTCATCAACAGGTAGTGTAACTCCCAGGATTTGTTTTAAGTGAGTTACAGGACAGCAGTGTAGGTGCAGCTGCTGCGGCCGGTTGCTGGGGAGCAATTGAATGTCCGTTACACACAGGTCATGTTTCTCGTTCAAGGTAACCACAACTGAGATAGAGCAGAGTTTCCTTCAGTTTGTCCTATTTTCAGTGTCTGTCTGCCTGTTACTGCTTGTGTCTGATCTTTATCTCTGTGTAAATACTTTATTGGTTTGTCATTTTTGTCTATAGTTCAGTACAGAGCAAACTCTTTTGTGTTTGGTAACTGCTACTTGTCTGGCTTTGGACACACGCATGCACACTTTGCACAAGAATATAAAACACACGCACGCAAACTGCTGATGTGTGTGTGTGTGTGTTTATGTCTGTGTGTGTCTGAGTTAGCTCATTGTTGGGACAAGAGCCACTAGGTCACTGAAGAGTAGAGAGGTTTTTTTTCTGTTCTTGTACTATATTTAATATATTTCCTACTTCTTTTCATTTTAAAGTTCAACTAAAGAATCGTCGTCCTTCATTTGCTTCTCTGTCTTCTTGTTTGACCCCTTTTTATTCTCTTCATAGGCTGGACAAAAAGACAACAGAGGGTGGTGTGTGTGCGCGTGTTTAGTGTACGTGCGTGTGTGCGCGTGTACCGTCTTGTCCTGTGATTTACTGCCAAGCTGGCAGCAGCGAGCAGTGAATAGGGGGCCCCTTTCACACAAAGAGAGCATGGGATACACACAAGCACACACACACACACACACACACACACACACACACACACACACACACACACACACACACACACACACACACACACACACAGACACACAAACTCTAGTCAATGCCAGACTGCAGGCCACCAACTGCACACCTGGCATGCTACTATTATGTCACCAGTGTGTGTGTGTGTGTGTGTGTGTGTGTGTGTGTGTGTGTGTGTGTGTGTGTGTGTGTGTGTGTGTGTGTGTGTGTGTGTGTGTGTGTGTGTGTGTGTGTGTGTGTGTGTGTGTGTGTGTGTGTGTGTGTGTGTGTGTGTGTGTGTGAGAGAGATTGTGTAAGTCCAGCAGACACCATCTGCTCTGTCCTCTGTGAACTTGTGTCGACACCTTTCCTCTCTCCCCACTCCGCTCGAATTTATTAAAATAGCATTTATTTTATTACATGCTCTATATTCTGTTATACTGCTAAATGTACAATATACCCAGCACTGTATGTAGTTTTACTGCTGTTTATTGCTATAAGAACAAACATATGTGCTCTTTATCATAGTGCTGATATTGCAGTTCACCCTTTTACTACTATGTACTCTTTACTGTTGTCTTGTTCCTGTACTACTAAATATACTTACTCCATATGTAGTCTTAACTACTGTATAGAGCAGCTATGTGAGCTGTTCAATAACTATATATGGCATTACTAACTGATGTACTGTAGTGATGATTGCATTTAGGTCTTTGGATGAAAGCTTTTGATTGAAGTCCAGCAACAATGATTTTAAAGTTTGGGGTACTGAAAGAACGACAGTTAAGAATCTTATTTTCAGTTTCTCTCTCTCCTTGAAACATTGTTCTTCCCCTTTTTTTACTTCTCTTTCCATTTATGACATATTTTCTTCTTTTTTGTCCCCCCCCCCCACGTGCCCCGTACTCCATCTCTGTGTTTCTCTTCTCTCTCACATAAAGACGGTGTGGTACTACTGTATTTTTCTTCTGTACAGCATGGTGTGGGGGAGGGGAGAGCAGTTACATACTCAGTCAATAGGTGGCAGTGCAGCACTTAGGTTCAGATGAGGACCATGTGCTCGGCTCGCTGGCCTTGTTATTGTCTGCATAGCTTTCGACACGCTGTCTCTCTCACACACACACAGGCACCAAGAGTCGGCTTGTGCCTGTTAAAATGTTTAACTGCTGTAAGTCCTCTGACTCACATTTGGCTTTTAGTTCTTCCTCCCAAAACACCACTGTGTGTATGTGTGTCTTTGTGTGTGTGTGTGTGTGTGTGTGTGTGTGTGTGTTCCCTTTCCCAAGCTGTTAAGCGCACTCCTGCTCTGTTGTTTATATCCCAACTTCCTCCTTGTTAGTCTGTGCGAGTCACAGAAGATAGAAAAAAATGACACCATGTTCTTCGTTATTGTAGCCTCGTAAATATTTATAATGATTGCCCTCTAAAAAAAAGCAATTTTCACAATTATTTTGGGGGTCCATCTTTCAGTCCTCCTATGACCCTTTGTGTGTCCCAAACCAATACAAATAATGCTATTAGAGTAAAAAACCTGTCACAAATGAAAAAAAATACTACACTTTTCAGATGTTTCATGTTACATATCATATTCAGTGAATAGAGAGGACGAGATGATGTATAAATCAGATCAAGTTTAGTTAATCTCATACCTCAGTGTGTACTGATCCTGTAAGCAACCACTGTCTTCTTTATGTGACACCTTTTTGTCCCTTCTCTATTTGATTGTTTGTTGCCATGTTTCCTCTTATAACAAGATTGCTGACATGTTTTAATGAGTCTGAGTCTCTGCAACAAGCCCTATTTGCACATGTTGCTTTTTTCTGGGTTTTTTTCCCCCTTATTTAATGTCCTTTGGGAACATAAGGAAGCCTTTGCACTTTGCCCTGCCTGGTTCATAACTAGCCACTATTCTATTGAAGATAACAGGACTACATGACTACAAGGTTGTTTCCATAAGCACCAATGAGTCACAATCACACCAGTGTAAAGAGAGAGAGAAAAAAGAAAAGAAGTCTACAAGTGGCTCAGGTCCTCAACTTTGTGTGTGCTTTGAAGTCTAGACCTGGAGCTTGGGAGGCTGGAGAAGGAGAGATTAATTGGGCCGTTTAATCTACACAGCCCCTTGTTTGAACCTTTTCAGCCTTTTGGCAGTGTCACAAAACAAAAGCCTGATAGATACCTGCAGGTATTAAAGTTTCTGCTGTGTGGCATATTTCTGCTGTGTTGATTTCCACAAAGACAGCTTCAGCTCCGTAAAAGGTACATTATTAAAAGCAGTGGGGTATATAGTGGACAGTTTGATGACTGAGTGTGTTTGTCACACATGTCCATGATTGAAGGCGCTTGTATCAACTCTCCACAGATCTATTTCCATCCTTTCCATCCAGTATATTTCATTTGAACATTTCTCAGCTGGACAGAAGCATGTATGCCTGCATTTATCACTATCCAAGATGCATTATAGTTAAATGTATTATTCATTAGAGCAGCATTAATTCATTTTTTTGGCCAATTAGAAGGAGTAGAAAAAGATTTTAACACAATATCAGTATGGATAACATGTTGTCAAACAATTTCCTATTTCAGCATTTAACAGGCAAAATAACAATAGCATTCAATTGGGTTGGGTTTAATTGGGTCCAATATTCACTCTCCTTTAGCTCTGTTTCCCTGAGGGACATATTTGACTCTTTAGCTTCTTTATGTCACACTGTGTTAATCAGTCTCCCTTTTTGAAATGTCACTGAGTCATTGTAAGCTAAGAGTTAACAGACAACATATTTAACACATCTTTAATGACACATACATTTAGTTAAAAAAAACAAATTATTTAATTAATCATTCAAATTTGATCCCTCTCTGACGTGCAAGAAATAGGTGAACTCCGTCTGTCTAATTTCGATGTCTCAGGGTGGTCTCCTATTCATTATAGCACACACACACGCTGATATACACACATCACATGCTAACCCACTTACAGAGACATCATAATTAATTGGTTATTCTACCTGTAATTAACTTGAACCTCACATCAATGTTGTGATCAACACAACTCATTACCTGTAAAAGAGAGAGACATCAAGAGAGAAACTAATGAATGCTTAAGTAGTGAGACTGAAAAGTGACAGGAGGGAGAAAGAAACTTAAAAAAAACCCTGTTGAATCCCAGAATTTTACCAAATGACTCTTTTACAGTCTTTTTTTTTCTTTTAAACTATAACCTATCTGAACAAGTTTGTGTTTTCATTTGCATGTGGGCTTTTTCTCAGTCTAAAACATTATGCAACTGTTCCACTTTTGCTCAAGCGTATGTCTGTTTTCCTGTCTGAATCCATCACTTCACTCCCACTCCGCTCCCAGTGATGGTCCTATCCTCCTGTGTCCTGCTTTTCTTGTCCTACTCTGCTCTCTCTGTCTCTCTTTCTCTCTCTCTCTCTCTCTCTCTCTCTCTCTCTCTCTCTCTGTCTCTCTCTCTCTCTCTCTCTCTCTCTCTCTCTTCTCTCTCTCTCTCTCTCTCTCTCTCTCTCTCTCTCTCTCTCTCTCTCTCTCTCTCTCTCTCTCTCTCTCTCTCTCTCTCTCTCTCTCTCTCTCTCCCCCTTCTGCCATCACGGCTTCCCTTTCTTTGATCTCCTCTCATTTTCAATCAATTCCATCTCCCTTGCAGTCTCATCTTTCTATTTTGGTTCAAAATACATTTTCCAAGCTCCATCTGTTTATGTGTATATGTCTCTAAATGACCTTTCTGTCATTATCAGTCTCCTTTTAGTCTCTCACAAAAAAATGTTCTCACATGATTACTCTACGTGTGTAACTCCTCTGTCCTTTATCAACCAGTGTACTTTTTTTTTTATCTTTCTTTCTCTCACTTAGTTTACTGTCTGATGTTCAGCCACTGTTCACTTATCTGCATTCAGATGGTTACATAAAAAAACAAAAAACAAAACATTGCCCAGTACATTTCACAAGGCACATACCATCATCAACTCATTTATCTCCCATGCAGCCGAATGAATAAGGAAACCCAGAAGCCAAATGTTAGCCCTGCAGTTATTTACATTTGCATTTATTTATTTTTTGTTTGGAAATTAATTTTTAATGATCCACAGTACGATGAGGTTGTCTCATAACATGTAGAAATAATTTATTAACCATGCTTTTAGCTGTTTTAGTGCTATTACACTGATGTGTGTGCCAGCCTCAGTATTGAAGGCTGTAGGCACTAAAATTCACAGAAACAAATATTTACACATTCATCCATTTATTACTTTTATCTAATTACAAAGACTGGCTTGTGTGTCTGGCAAAAAAAAAAAAAAAAAGAATAAGAAAATCATTTTAAATGCAAAGTGGAATAGACTTCACGTCATATTTGGAACTATTGTGGCTTTGGCCAAGGTAAACTGACTGTTTCCACTCTATACGCTTTAGTTGGCAGACAGCCACCAGGACATGAAGCACCTCCTACATATCTCTGTAGACGAGAGAAAACAATGATTAGAGGATTTAGAAGTTTGAATCAAGCAGATTTTAGAAGCACTTTGGAATATGGCTTGTTGAGACTTTTATTTCTTTCACAGATTGCTGATTAGGCCTTCATACTGAAAAGCTGGCATTGCTATTCCATACAGGACTTACAGGCATTACAGGACTAATGAAGCTATGCTGCAGTACTACTTAACTAAATAACAATACACAAACAATATATGAACAGAGTGAAACAAGTTGAATGACACCACAAGGGCCATTGTAGTATATGGACAATGCATAGTTCATTTTCAAAGAAAACAACTGTTTGGGCACATACTGCACATATACAAGACTAATGTGAGAGAAGTTGATTGCTGAATTTCAGTTAGCAAATGAGTTGGCAAACCAGCAGAAACTGCTGCACTTTACAAAACCTCCAGCCAACACTGATCACATGAAGAAAAGAATCATCTCCTTGGTCCTGTCTCATTGACGACCTGCGTCCAAGTACGATTTGGATAACTTTGGGTTTCCTTGGTAACAATAAGCATAGTGATGCACTGTTTTTCTGTATTCCAAAACATATTGACCAATTGTAGTTTCTACAAAAAAGATATGTCAACCAGTGTTAGTAGTGAGTAAATGACTTGTCTTTCCTTATTCTCATACAAACAAAAGACTGTAACAATTTTCTAATATTGCAGTTGTCTTTTTCAAATATAAAAGCCATTTACTCCCACACACTCCTCTTCCTGTTTATCAGACTGCGACCTTCATCTAGATCAGCTTGGCTTTTTCATATTGGAATTCAGTGGACTAAAGACATAAGTGAAAAGTTGGCACACAGTGAGACCCTGAATATAGCGCAACTTTGAATTCTGCATCTAATTGTGACACTACGAATCAGGATCAAATCAACTCCCACCCCTAGATTCCCACCTCTACAGATTCCTTTTAATTTTGTACCTGTTAAATCTTGTCTTAAGATCACAAAAGAAACACATCCTGAAGAAACCCAACCTCGACCCAGAATGTCTCTCAAACTACCGGCCCATTTCCCATCTTCCATTCCTGTCTAAAGTGCTTGAAAAAGCTGTTGCCGCACAGCTACAGGAACATCTACAACTCCACTCACTGTTTGAAATATTCCAATCTGGTTTCCGCACTGCCCATAGTACAGAGACAGCATTGTTGAGAGTTACCAACGACCTTCTCATCTCTGCCGATTCTGGATCCCCCTCCCTGCTCATCCTTCTGGACCTTTCAGCGGCTTTTGACACTGTCGACCACCATATCCTCCTAAGCCGCCTCCACACCGACATTGGTCTCCATCATTCCACACTGGACTGGTTCACCTCTTACCTCGCCAACAGGACAGAGTACATCAGCCTGGGCTCTGCCAGGTCCCAAACAGCCCCTGTTACATGCGGTGTCCCCCAAGGATCTGTCCTAGGACCCCTCCTCTTTATTCTGTACATGCTGCCACTGGGTCATGTCATCAGCCGGCACGGCATCTCTTTTCACTGCTACGCCGATGACACTCAGTTGTACCTCCGAACTGACCCCAACCTACGTTCAACCCCGGTCCACTCATCATCACCTACTCTAGCCCTCTCAAACTGCCTGGAGGAGATCAGGGCGTGGATGAGTCACAACTTCCTCCAGCTGAACAGCTCCAAAACCGAAGCCATACAAATTGGTACCCCTCATCAGGTCCAGTCATCACCCAAACCACCATCTCCTTCTCTGGTCAAGACATCCCCCTCTCTACCTCAGTTACCAACCTCGGTGTGAAGCTGGACCCACAACTTACCTTTGTAAACCACATCAAACATCTGTACAAAACCTGCTTTTTCCATATCAAGAACATTTCTAAACTCCGCCCATTCCTCACCTTCTCTGATGCTGAAAAACTCGTCCACGCCCTGATCTCCTCCAGGCTTGATTACTGTAACAGCCTGCTCATCGGTATACCCAACAAACACCTTCAGAAACTTCAATTCATTCAGAACTGTGCTGCCCGAACTCTGATGAAAACCCGCAAATACGACCACATCACCCCCATAACCTCAAGAATCCAATACAAAATCGCCCTCATCACCCACCTTTGCATCTACAGCAACGCCCCGCAATACCTCAAAGACCTCCTTACCCCTCACTCATCCACCCGTAACCTCCGGTCCCAAAGCACCAACCTCCTCCATCAGCCCCGCACACGACTCCGCACCATGGGAGACCGAGCCTTCTGCTCCACTGCCCCCCTCATCTGGAACTCCCTCCCTGAACACCTACGACAACCCCAGTCTGTCGATGCCTTTAAAAAAGGGCTTAAAACTTTTTTGTTCAGACAGGCTTTCCCAGGTCGTTCCTAGATGTTTTTATTCTCTTTCTGCACTTTCTTCTCCTCTTATAGCTATTCTTTCTTCTGCTGATTTTAATCGTGTCTGATTTTAATCGTGTCTGATTTTAATCGTGTCTGATTTTTCTCTTAGTCTTTTGTTTATTTTGTTTTTTGGTTTCTGTAGCACTTTGAGATTACTTTATGAAAAGTGCTTTACAAATAAAATTTATTATTATTATTATTATTATTACAAATAATAATGTCTATATCAGAAAAAAAAGACACCCATGTCCTCTAAGTATAATGTGCAGCTCCGAATGGTGTATGTATGTGTTTGTGCACACATTCTTGTGTGTGTTTGTGAATTTGTCCCCCTGTGGTATATATTTTGATACCATCAGGGGGTCTCTTCACACCCCCTGCAGGAACCAGTTCTCACATAGCGGACCACCCGTGGCCACAGCCACGAGCCCCTGGTGTTGGGTGACATAAAAGGGCTACAGGGGGGACAACTGATGCGCGCACACACACACACACACACACACACACACACACACACACACACACACACACCCTCATATACATACACAGACACTCGCTCAGAGAAATATTTTGCAAATGCTGGAAAACATTGAATATGTCCTCTAGTAAATGCTCCCTCTAACCATTTTAGCTCAGACTCTGTGTGCTTCAGGTTGTTCATGGCATTGCCCTGTGACAAACAAACTTTGTTTTGTATTGCTGAAGTCTAAATATAATAATTCTCCACTACATACACAACTAGATGTGTTGAACACACAGATGTGCAAATAATCTCCTTTGTGTGCAGTTATACTATGATGACAGTGAGACATGTACTACGCTTTGGAGATCATCTGTTATGTATTGCTATGTGACTACACTGAAAGAAATGTGGATGCAGCATTTAGCAGAGAACAAGAGTGCATCAGAGCTTTTTTTCTCTCTCTCTCTCAAATTACCTTCCAAATATTGATTTCAGTATTAGTTTCAAAAATCCAGAATCTGTCCCTCTACAGGTGATTGCATTCACACATTCAGCTTTCACCACTATACTAGTTTTAAAGTTTGTTTCTTAAGATCTGTGATATTTAAAGCTTAAATTAAAATCTAATTTGCATTCAATGTCCTATCCAAATGATGAATCCATGCATACTCCTTGTGTATATTTGGTCTGCAGTGTTATCAGATGGCTTGTTCATGCAAAATATGCAAATCAAGTAACTGGTTGGGGAGCTGCTGATGATGAAAGGTTCTTTCATTTCAGTAAAAGAGTAAATATCCAATCTGTCAGGTAATACTTCAGTACTAGTGTGAAAATGTAACAAGTACTTACAGTGAAAACTTTATTGTTGTTTATCTTTATTTACTAATCCATAACACATAAGTAATTTATGTTTTCTTTCAGTTATTATTTTCTCTGACTGTATCTGTGCACATTCTGAGTGCTTTGTAGTGAACACCTTTGTGTCCGCCTTCAGCATGAAATGTAACATTTTGATACATAGAAATGACACAGATGGGTGAAATATGGTTTATGGTGATTGGCACCTTTTCAAAGGTATTGTACTGTAATGAATGGCCTTTTGGAACAGGTTTGAGAAGGGGAAATCAAATCTTAGAAGTTGTTGGTTTCCACATCACATGAATGCATCACAGCAGCTTAACAGACCGGACTGCTCAGAAAACACACACACACACACACACACACACACACACACACACACACACACACACACACACACACACACACACACACACACACACACACACACACAGAGAGGGTCTTCCACAGTTGGTAACATGTCCGTGCATGTTTGCTACATGTACAGACATGTCTTCAACATGCATCTCTGGGTCTACCCCGTCTTCCCCTTGCTGTAGGATGGCATTTAGTGTCACAGTATTCTGTACTGTGACATATTTTTCATCATATTGGCACAACAACCACTATTTATTTACAACTGTTTGTTTTTTTTCTTAAAAGGTTGAATGCAATGAACATTGTTCATTTGGGTTGAACTGAAAACTAGAGTTAATGGCTCAAAGTAAAACAGAATTTGCTTAGCTTATCTAGATTGCGGTGTGCTCCAGTTTTTTTTTGTTTATCTGTGTATTTTGGTACATGTGTATGTGAGTTTGTGTACGTGTGTGTGCGTGTGTGTGTGTGTCCTGACACGTTTCTCTCTGGCTGCAGTGAATGTCACTCCAGGTCTTGAGCTGAAGAAACCGTTGAGTGTTTCTGCCTGAGTGGACGGCCTGTCGCCACATCTGTCACTTTGGAGAAAACCCTATGCCTGATTCCCTCTGACCCCCATTGTGTGTGTGTGTGAGTGTGTTAGGGGCACAGTTCTGCTTTGCTGTAAACCCCCTTGCCTCATAGCCTGAATTGTGTGTGTTGAGATGTTTGTGTGTGTGTGTGTGTGTATGTGTGTACACTTTGCTCCTCACCTTTTAGTTTATGCAGTAGTAACCTTGACTGTCACAGGAGATCTTAAACACAACTTCACAAACACAAAAACCCTTTTCATACCACTGCAAGAGAAGGGGATGATGATCCCATCAATTACGCACTAAAACAGATTTAATAGTCTGTGTTTGGACCAACTTCAGCCTTGTGTAAGAATGCAGTCTTCTCATTGCTTTCACTAAACGGCAGTTCAGTTATGCAGCAGGGGTGCCAACGCAGAGGGCTCTGACAAAAACCTGCAGAGATGTTCACGAAAATGATGAACCCTAGTCAAGTTTTGGCTGACTGTAATGCAATTCTATCCGGGAAGGCATCAATCAGACTTGTACCATCACACATTCTTGTTGTATTTCTTTGGAGCACAATTGCCATATTTGCCAAGTTATTTAATGCAGTCTCTATGTATTATAAACTGTTGTGCAGTGTTTTGGTGTTTGATAAACCTTTAAACACATTAATGTGTCACTCCAACTGGAAACCCTGGATCATATCTGATTGTCTGTCTCTCTCTCTGCATCTCTCTGCCTCTCTCTGTCCCCCCTGTTGAGATCCTGTATATCAGGCTCTCTGATGTCTCTGCAGATCTTAATCAAAGTGTTGTGTCACTGAAGGCAATCAGATTTTTACTAGTGACCAGCGGCCAGCCTTGTTTAAATGAACACATGTAGAGCTCTAGTGTCATATAATTTGTATATGACTGTGGTGTTGCTATATAGAAGGGTAGAGGATTAAAAGGTATGAAAAGAGGAGGGTAATTAGAGTGAGGGTGGGCAGATCAGGATCAGTAGCCCCACATATAGCCTATCTGTTCTCAGCTTGTAAACTTGGTAAATAAATCACTTATTATTCTTTAGCTTAATACAAAAAATATCACATATGTTTACATAACACAACTCATATTTACATAATAAGATCATGTTTACAAATCCACTGACTAAATTAACACACAGGTTATTACATTTACACATTTTGAATTACAGTTATTAACACACACAATATATTCACTAACTCAATTAACATAAACACACACAGACACATGCAGGGTGCATTTAAAGTTCGTCCGGGCTTGCTACAGTAACAAATATCATAGAAAAGACCAACGCGCGCACACACACACACACACACACACACACACACACACACACACACACACACACACACACACACACACACACACACACACACACACACACACACACACACACACACACACACAGCGACTAAGTGAATTAACAAACACAAACATGATGCCTGCTGGTGGGTCATGAATATATTAGCATAAATACTGACCAGACATATTATTATTTATCAAATTAGTGGCTGCACAGGCGAGAACACACACACACACACACACACACACACACACACACACACACACACACACACACACTCTCAAAATGTGCAAAGAAATTAGGTCAACAGCCTTAAATTACAAAGAGTTAAACCTTATGTCTGATTAATAACACAACTGTAGTACTATATACATATATATATGTGTGTGTGTGTGTGTGTGTGTGTCCATTGCCTTGACAGCTGATATTAACCATTACCACCTCAATGACTTTTTAATAGGAACTCATTTCCATATGTAATCTCAGTGTTGCGGCGTTTGTGTGTGTGCGCGTGTGTGCCTAATGCCCTTAGTGCCTTGCTGCTCTCGGGTTCTCTGAAGCATACAAAAATGGGATCTGCCCCCTATAGCTTCTTTTGACTCTCTCAGCCCCCTTTACCCCCTAACACTCTCTGTGTCTTAGCCTCAGTGTCCTCTAATCCATGCTCTCCATCAGCCATTCATCCTCCCCTCAGCTTCAACTCATGTGCTTTTAATGACGTACAGTACAAGTTCATTATCTTGATAGACTGACATTGGGGTCAAATCTCGAGACGGTATGTATAATCCCTGTTTGATAGATAACCCTTGTTTCACACAATTATATAAATCATAGATGACATACTGAGAGGTTTTCTATTTTTCCACACATTTCAATCAGAAAACAGTTGCTCATCAGTCATTAGTAGATTGACAGGTGATCATTTTGAAAATTGAAACTTTTAGGTAATTTATCGATTAAAAAAGCCTTTCAGATGTGATGATTTGTTTAACATTCTCTTTCATCTCAGTGACAGTTGCATTTGAATCACATTAACATACAGTTTATCAGCAGATGAATTTGACCTATTATGACAACTACATCTTTTACCTCAGTCTCCTGTTTAATTGCATTCAGTGCTTGTTAAGTGACACTAATGAGTGCATTTCTTAATGAAAGCAGATTACAAGGCCTGTTGATTACTAACAAAATCACTAATAATATTAGTCTCACTCAGATCCTTCTCTGTAAAGACATCTCTCACACGTTCTGCCACTTATCTCCTGTTTATTGTTAATTTTCTATGCTGCTTCTTTATTTTTTCATTGGTTTTTCAGGGGGTTCTATAATAACTCTGCACAGGTAAATGACAAAGGACAAATCAACTACCAAAGAATGACAGACTTGCACTATTGTTATAGGCCTATACAGCTCATGCATACAATTATAAACCCATGGCATATTTTCTGCCATTCCTTCACAAGGCTGGCATGAGCTGGAGCCTGTCTGACCCAGGGTTTAATTCCACCGGGCACGGCTATGGCTTGTTTGGGCCGAGACGGGTTTGTCAGAGCTGATTCCGGCCACTTTAGTCTATGTTTGCAATCCCATTAGAAGCATCCCATAGGGGGCTCTTTGCTCCACCATGCTAAACATGCATGCCTAGTCAATTTTTGACTGAAACCCTAACCCTAACCCTCATCAAACCTGCTTAGAGCAGATCGAACCAGGCAGGAATGGCATAGTCAACTTTTAATTTAAAATATCCTTCGCAGACTACTGATGGTATATTGCATCACTACATTAACATTACATCATAACCTGTGACACCAGGCCAGAAATCAACCAAGATATTTGTCACCATGGAGGATCTTGGAAGTGGAAAATCATAATATTTTATGACTGCCCTGGTCCTGAGCTTCCTCTCCATGAGGGGTGGCTCTCTTATCTTAGGTGCCTCCAAGTAAAGTTCTCCACTTCTGAACCATTCCTGGTAGGGTATCAAAGTATGCAGAAGATGGAACACTACACAGCTGAGCCTGGTGGAATCACAATGCCAAACTTCCACATGCTGCTAGTCTATTACAGTTCCACTGGAACAATTTATTTGAAAACATCAATAAACAATCAATAGACATTCCCACCTCCATTTTTCTTTGTCCGTTAGTTAGTTAGTCTTCTCTGAGTTCACAGGAAGTACTTGTAGCACCATTTTCTCTATATGCAGCAGTCCATCTGCTCTGGAAGCTTCACAAGATGCTTTCTCTTTTAACAACAGACACACACACACACACACACACACACACACACACACACACACACACACACACACACACACACACACACACACACACACACAAGATGAAAGAAGGGATGTGACTTCTCTCAAAATTACTCCCTTTACATTTATATACACACATGCTGGCCACAAATGTACACATAACACACACACAGTACTTCAGCCCTTCTGCCAATTACTTTTGATATATCCATACAATATGTCTGACCCATATACACTATGGCATGTTTTTCTTATATACCACATACATTGCAAACACACAGGCTTTGATGTATCCAGACTTTGTATCTCACGCACAGTTGTGCACAGAGGGTCATGCCTGTAGTTCAGAAACTATGTAAAAAGTAGGTTAAAGCTGACATGTTGTTTTCAAAGGATTTGTGTAGGCTGTTCATTATATCCATGCATATGCATGTGCATCCATATGTGTGCATGCACACATACACTACACAAGCATGTGCAACATGCACACACAGATGTGCATGCATACATGCATGTATTCAGTATAAATATGCCTGAGAGAGAATATTTGCATATACAAGTATGTGTGTGTTGGGTTAATCCGTGATGATGATGCTACCTGCCAAGTCGCCCACGCACCAGATCAACAGTTGTTGCTCTAAATTAAGCTGCTTAATTACTGCAATTAAACTCTGCATGTGGTGTTTGTGCAAGAGTTATAGTGTGTAAATGTGCAAAAATGTGTGTGGCGAGTATTGAAGGAGGGCTTGTGTCTGTGTATGTTCATGTGTATTAATTCGTAGCTGCTTGGATGTTATTTCCTGCATGCCTGTGAATCAAAGATTAGCAAAGTTTAAGAATTTCAGTGAAAGATACTGAAAACAAAACTAAATTTTCAAGAATTTCTTCTTATTGAGTCGTTATTATTCCTTGTCATCTAATGTCAGTCGCATATCATGAGTGGGGAGGCTATTAAAAGGATGAAAGGAACACCAGTATGAACTGACTTCTACTTGAACATCATCATTTCAGTAAACACTACATAGTGATAGAACAGTTTTTCTACCAATAAAGCATTTGGAAACCAGCATCAGCAAAATTATCAAACATTTGTGGAAAATAAGACAAAGTGATCACTCTTTCACGCAATGCATACGGGGAGCTTCAATAACATTTAACAATATTTATATTGAGTGTAATCTGTTTTAATAATTGTTTTATTAATTGATTTGATTATTAGTGTTAATTATTAATTACTACATTAAAAAAACGTTTTTCCAAGAGTTGTAGAAATGACTTTAATGCCATGCAATAGTTCTGTGTCTTTCATATTGTCCCATATGTCTCCTCTTAATCCATATTCACTCCACACATGCTTACTTTTCTCTTTCTACTTCCAAATTCATAATTTCATTGCTGAAGTTGCTGTTGTTGACATCTAACCCAGAAATGTTCTCTGTCTAGTGGGTGTGTTGGGAGATTTGCTGTGGAGACAGACAGCCAGAGGGGATTGGCTGATGGGGGAGGACAGGGGGAGGGACTAATGTGATTGAAGGTCAGACAGGCCTTCCAGTCAATGGCACAATACAAAAAATGTTGCTGGTTATGAATTAGAAGTCTGTGTGTTCTCACTGTGATAAAAAACACATCCTTGTAAATAATTGTTTAAATGAATGTGGTATTTTTTTTAAAAGCATGGTGGTTTACACATCTCTTCAAGAGTGACTTAATTTAGAATCTGATATATATTAATGTCGACCAAATGAATTAGGCAGTAGCTAATGCATGCACGTGTGTGTCTATTTTTTGTAGAAGTAGTTGTTTTAGCTGGACCACAACAGCAGGGCCAACCCTATGACTGCGGATGTCTGTGACTGTCTGACTGACACAGTGACTGACTGACTAATTGACTGATGGTGCAGACACACAGACTCCAGTGAGGATGCATCTGGATGCACCAGACAACTAAATGCTCTGACGGGTGGGTGACGTGGTGGCTGACGTACTGCGAGTTAACCGTTGCTTGGTCTTGGTTCTGCTGTTTTCAACATGGCGGCCACAAACTTTTTTCATTTTATAGCTAAACGGTACGGTCAAAAATGTTTCTGAAAACATTTGAGGTGTAAAATATGGAATGCAGTAACATAAACTTGATTCATATTTGATCAGCACTGCTGAGTTTGATAGTTTGATCTGAGTTTCACAAGCTGGCTGCATTGCCTGGAGCCAATTTGCATAAAGTGGAGGTAGATTTGTGATTATGCAAATTCAGATACAGCGGCTGGTCCATCAACTCGCTGGGCTGTATCCATTATGTACTTTGAGGCCGGATCCCTCGACCTGCCCCAAGCACTGATTGATGAATTTACATCATTGGATGGCAGAAAGTCGTGTGACGGACTGATGAAGTTACACCATTGGCTCAATGCTGCTACTTCTTGTATCCATTCTTTTTAACCCTTATTTTAAGTCCCTGGCTGCATCTGACATGTGTGCTACAATGCTATTTAATATGCTAAAACATTATGTCAGATTTTTTAATATGTCTGAAACCTTAGTATGAAACAAATAGTACATGAATTGCAAACTCTTTTTGGGGAAATAAATACCATGCAAGCACTGGACACTTTGCCAGCATAAATATCCTACAATGTAATGCAGTAGTGACAACAACATGGTGGACAATGACCAATGCAGCTCTGCCGTAACATCAATAACGCTTCAATTTAATTGCAAGTGTAAGGTGGGGACAGGACTAGATAAGCTTTCTGCTTCCTCCTGTTCCCTCTCGAACATTATTATTTTGTGTTCTGATATTTTATTTTGATGGTTTTCGATGGATTTGTTATTGTTCGAGATTAAAATCCAAATAAAAGATTTAATGGTTGGCACGGGTTTCTATGGTTACACCTCTGCAGCCGGCATGGAAGCTCTCAGGAAGTGACATACTGTAATAAATATAGCTCAGTGCGTCTGAAATGATTCAAAACTACTGTTTATTCACACAAAAAGTAAAAGTTAAATGATAGTACACATATTGGGTATGTAGTGCATAGTGTGCTGTCTCAGATGGAACACCAGTGAAAAGTTAAAGTGTCTTTAGCGTCTGTACTGTGACACATTTCCCAGATAAACAAAATAGCTATGGAGAGCTACAGAGGACTGTTGGCCCAACACACACCCAAATAGGGTGATTGATTTCCCGAAAAATTTGCATCGACGCGTCAGACTAAAACAAAAAATGGCGGCACATTGTAGCAGCAGCAGTGCGAATCAGAGAAAAATGCTCGAAAGAAAGAAAAGTAGACCGCGAAAACAGAGCTTTTAATCAAGAATGGACACTCTGACCCTGTGTCTAGACAGAAAGCGTAGCGTTAGCAGCATGTTTAGAAGATCAACAGCGAGTGTCTACACAGGAGGCATTCAGGTACATGGTTAAGTGTAGGTCACCCACGTTTTGGAAGTGCTCAGAGCCCAAAACACAATGACTGTAGCTAAGCACGTAAAATGAAGGAAATGCTTCCACAGGCAGTTCAAAATCAGTTTCTCTCATCTGTCTGGAGAGATTTTGGGAGCAATACTCTGAAGGGCTGTATTAAAGAAATGTTAAATAAATATTAAAATGTTATAAGAAATCAATATTTTTTAAATAATGGGAAAATAATCAACAATCGAAAATTAATCGTTAGATGAATCGATTAATCGAAAAAATAAACGATAGATTAATCATTTAAAAGATCATCGTTTTGCCAAGCCCTACACCCAAACCTGTAGTTAGATAAGGAGTATAAGAGAGCGATGAATGGATTAGACCTCAACAACATGGAACGTTTTTGCCCACTGATATCCAAACACACATCACTTCCCGTCTCTCTCTATATTATTCTGTAAGCTATGACGACCCACAAGTGGTCAATTGTGGTTTTGCCTGATGGGTGCGGTTAGCTAATCGCCCAAAATCACATTTGATTGAATGCATTTTTCAAAACACTCAAGTTGAGTTGAAGATGACTTGTGAAACATTTGAAATTTTTTTACAGGAAAAGAGAAGGTTCAAGGAAATACACACATTATTCATCCTCTTTAAACCTTCTTCATAACATACAAATGTGCTTTTATGGCATGACATGTAAAAGTGTTTGCATTATAGAGATGGAAATTACAGAAAATTGTAGATAAAGGAAAAGAGAAAAAATAGGGATATTATAAGATGGGCAACAGTTAACATGGAAACAAGTATAAAGATATGTAACCAATTACACCCAAAGGCACACCATATATGTCAACCTTAAGTGCTGATTAACATTTTTCAGTAGCAGCGGTATATAAAGACAATGGTTTCTGTTGGTTTTATAATATTCATATGAATTATTAACACTGTATGAACAAAAAACACTAAGAATAACTGCATTAAAGCAACTAGCATACAGAGTATTTCATAAGATCTGTTACATCACTGAGTGAATATGCTCAAAGGGATATAAACTGTTATTGCTCTACATAAGGTCATTCACATTCTGATTGGATGCATGGGCGGTAATGTTTAATAAATTACAGATTATAAGCATATAAGGATGATCCTATTATACTACATTAAATCCTTATTTTCCATGAGACAAAGCAACACATAGCTAAGCATGTATACATTAAGCTGCCATGATGCATGAGGGGGCGTGTGTGCTTGTGTTTTATATAACATATACAACGCTAAAGACAGCAGACATATATTAAATTTCATCACAAAATCCGACATACCAATGACCATGTAATGCACAAGTTTCAAACCAAACCAGTTTGACAAACTAATGACAATATGTTTTTATTTAAATATGCTTCAATCATGTGCAATGTTTCCCTCTCCCGTTCACGCGCTCTCCTTCCAGTAAGTGTATGTATGTACTTAGCCTTGTGTTGACTTGCTCTGTAAAAACCGGGGTTTAATTCAGTTTAATAGGATCATCTTTGTATGCATCTAATCTATAATCTGTTAAACACTATAGCCTATGGCAACCAATCAAAATGTATATCATGCCAAAGAGATTAAGATAAAATGGAGTGCTGAACCCGTCTGTGTATGGTAGGGATAGATGGGTAACTTGGTACGTGTCCCTTCATGTACACAACAATTCACAAACGGTACACTAACGTTGAGACACACACACACACACACACACACACACACACACACACACACACACACACACACACACACACACACACACACACACACACACACACATACACACACACACACACACACACACACAAACACATTTACAGCATACATGCAAGCACACAGAGTTGCAAGCATGCATTTAACCACATACATGATAGTCTTCTTGTGGGTATACATACACAGTGGTGGAGATGGTCAAAGTTAGTCAGTCAGAAAACAAGCATGAAGAGATGATGGAGCTACTGACCCTGTCTGTAAAACTGTGAGGATCCCTCTTCGCAATAAGAGCTAATTCTGATTAGTCAAACCATGAGTATTGTTGATGTTTTGCTTTAAAAGCTGAACAAATTAATACAGAATTCATGTAAATGTCACAAGCATAAACTTAAATCTCTGTCTGTCTGCCTCTTTCTTGGTGAATGCCCTTTACATGGGAGGCTGATCTTTGGTCATGCAGTCACAAAAGAAGTCACGAAAAACAAACACATTAGACACGGTTGAGAAAACAAAATGACCAAATGTCATTATACCCTGTTTATGTTGACAATGCTTGTGGCCACAGGTGCAATAAAAAAACGAATCATTCGGCTAAAGACCTTTTCTGTAAACAACAGTTAACAATTATGCACAGTGTTCAACACAGTGTTATTCTAAAGTTGTAATATCAACCTCATCCATGAAAGTCTCATGGATAATTACATTAACCATGTAGTATTAATGTACAGTACCATTTCTTTCTTATTCAAGTCAATGATTGTGTCCAAACTTTTGACTGGCAGTGTATGCTTTTTGTTTTTGTTTTGTTTTGTTTTTTCATCCAGAGAAAGTATTTTTTCTGATATTTCTCACATCTATAATAGCAAGAATAATATTCATTTTTGAAAAAAGTAGCAGTTTCACACTACTGTGTTTCCAACACTTAAACATCCAGTGTGATATTCAGTCATTTGACATTTGTTTTTTTATGTGTGTGATATTGAAGGTAATTCGAGCCAGCATGCTCCAACTAATAGAAACAAGCATGACATGAAAATGTGTGGTCATGTTGTGCCGCTTGTGTGTCTCATTTATGATTTAAGACCATTTTACCATTTCAACACTGGCTTTTACTAAAGCTCCCAATCACCTGAATCAATTGGTTCTGTCATGCTTCTTCAAAGCAGCCCCTTCAAAGCCCTCTTTTTTTTTTCTCCTCCCACTCTTCTCATCCTTTAATCCAGAGGTGGAACCGGGAGGGTCATAAGAAATTATATATGTAAACAGCATAATGATATATAGAAGTCTGCAATTGTATAGTGTGGTGGTAAGTTTTGCAGCTTTTTGCCTGTGTGAGCAGCAATTCTACATGGAAACAAGTATGAATATTATGTGACAGTGCATTAATGGAACTGAAATCTTTATTTGCCTATAATGATGATCAATATAGAGCTGCATCTGATAAGATGTTCATACTGCTTTTTGGTGGAAATGGTTTGACTTCAGCTTCCTGTATGATATCCAGTTCTTTATTAAAACACAGGAAGCAACAATAATAAAATCTGTCACTTCTGCTCATTGTTGAAATTATTATTTCATTTGTTGACTGTAAAACAAGCCAGTAGACATAGTCATCACAGTATTTTGGTTATGATTATGTCTACTGGCTTGTTTAACAGTCACTCTCATTATTATGATAAATTCTTCCCAGGCTCAAAAGATGTTTTTCATCTCCTTGAACTCTATTAGTAGACATTGAGTTGTTTGTCTATTTATTTATTTATTTATTTATTTATTTATTTATTTGTCTTCTTATTTTTACTGTGCTTTTTTTAAACATAATATATCCACATAGATTTAGGCTTGTTGACTTATTAACAAAACATACAGTACCTGGATGCGGGTTTTGATCTGAGTTCATCATGTAGACACACATAAATATAATCATCTATTCTTTTCAGTTCAGTTTAAATAACTAGCACTATACACACAGACACACACCGAACAAGTATTTGGCAGAGTGTTGAAGTGATGATAGTTTTATGTGTATGGCATTTGTCAAGTGTGCTGATGGTGTTATTCTTGGACAAAGACAAATGCAGCTTAGACATACACAAAGCTGTTTCCTCTTGGGCACGCTCTCTCGGTCTGTGTCTCTCTATCTATCTATAGTCTCACCGCTGAAGGCTCTAACCTTAAACAAGGCAGGTCCTGCTCTTTATATCCCCATATTTAATATCTCTCGCTCCTGCCACCTTTCCATCTGCTGTTTTGTTCACTCCTCCCTGTGCTGTCTGTACACTGCTGTGTCAGAGTTCAGTGAATGTTAATAGCTTTCAGGAAAAGTCTCCCGCTGTCCACCCTTGTGTATAACTGTTCTGACATCAAACTGCATCATAAAGCAACATGGAAACAAGAGGTTAGGTTAATGGTTTGTTCTGAGCACACGCAGGTCCAAGCAGGGTGGAAACTTCAGAGAGTAGGCCCATGTTTTATTTGAGTGGGACTAAACATTATAATTTTTTAATAACAATAGCACATTATCAATAATCATGTTCTACTAATATGTTAAACTTGTTCTTTATTTGTCTCATTTTGACATTGATGTCAAAGGTTAGGATCAGCTATAAAACAATTCCCTTTAGAGATTTGCTTGCTCAAGAACATTTCAGCAACCACATATTTACTAGACCACAATGAATTAAAGCTTTTCACTGATGACAAATATTAGTTTTTCGTAATATGATACTGATTCATATTGTATTTACAGTTTTCACCCTGCTAATTCTCTGGTACTAAAGTTTTTTCAACTCTTTACAATTAAACACGATGTAGTAATCTTTACATGCCTCACATGGAAACATTTCAGCCCTGCACCTCTCGCTGCACACATACCAAAACCAGAGGAAACAGCTGTGCAGCGTTTGTCAAAGCAGATAGAGAAGATAGAAGAAATATTTCCTGATGGAACGGCCACCTTCTCTCTGCCTTCAGCCAACAATAACACCACTGGCAAAACTAATGCAAAAGGGACCAAGGCAGGCCAAAGGGGCAAATTACTGGGCAGGTTATTGAGTTGATGGGGAGATGTGTGTCTTTTCCATAACGCCCCCCTGTTCAAAATATAATTAACACAGGAATCTCAAAAGCTATTTAATATCTGACAACGCACGCGTCTTACTCGCTTGGCAGCATAATGTGAGTTGAATCACTGGAATGTTGTTTTGAAAGGAACCCGTTTAGCTCCTATGCCAAGTTAATGCAGGTCTAGCCCTTTACTAAGAAACCTCTTGGCCAGCAATATTGCGGGACAAAGCCGTGACGTAGAAACCGATGCCTCTGGTGGGGTGGTTGCAGGAATGCATCCACTCCTGGGATGTAGATGATGCAGGCGAGGGTGTGACCTTGGCATAGGGATTGGTTTTATTTAGCCCAAACAAGGTAACGCTAGGAATTTGCTGTCACCACCTCTCTTTAGGCTATAAAAACTAAAGGAAAAAAGAGACAGATTATGGAGAAAATATACTGCATGAAATCAACCACAGTGTTAATGCTGCTAAACTGAGACGGTTGTGGTAGCTGATGATAACATGCGTATGCATTAAGCCTGACCTCCAGGTGATGCTAGCCTGGCCAACAGTAGGCGGGTAGCTCTTATCTTTGTCTTTAAAGGCAGGCATTGCTGAAACATGTTCCTTTGTAAAATAAATTGATTAAGTTAGTGAATGATAAAGAACATTTAATGAAGTAGACTATTTTTGAGTATTGGACCAAGGTGGACTATGTTTTTTAATGAATTGCATACTGAAGCAAATGAAAATAATATCCTTATTATAAATGCATTCTTTAATATAGTGTATTAGCCTTTAGATTTGATCATGTGTGATTGATGGATGTTTTTGATGGTGTCTTTAGACGTGGCTGGCTCCAGAAGTCATTAGTGCCTCCTAATGTCAACAATGATGAGCTTTGGAAACTCTTTCACTCTGGACAATTATGCTGTCATCATCTTTAATCTATCCGGTCCATGCACGCCTTTAAACACACAATTTCTCTCTCCCTCTCTCTCTCTCTCTCTCTCTCTCTCTCTCTCTCTCTCTCTCTCTCTCTCTCTCTCTCTCTCTTATACACACAAACACACACACACACACACACACACATATACAAACTCTCCAATTAGCCACACACCATCTTTACTCTCCGAATGACCACATGCATCTTTCTGTCTGTCTCTGCACAGCTAATGATAATGGCGGTTGTGTGTTTTACCATGTGTTTGTGTGTGTGTACTCGCGCCCTTGCAAGTGCAAATGTATTTGTATGTGCCTGCATGATATGATATGTCTTAACACATAGCTTAAGAAGACAGCCATTTCCAGACCTGCAGCCAAATGACAGTTAGATCATTAAGTCCTAGCAGTGAGCATTGCTCTATTTTAGCATGAAGCTGGTAGATAGTCCCCTCTTGCTGTATTTGACCTTCACTTTCCTGGAATGCATGTTTATAAGATGGGTATTTTTAATACTTGTCAGTGACTGTCATGATCTGGGTTCTGTTGAATCCTTGGAGCATTAAGGCAATGACAAGAGACTGCTAACAGTAATAAAACAATAATACCTCAGAGAAGCTGCTGCCATGGAAGGGGAGTTGTGTATGTCAGGTTTGGCAAATGGACAAAAACTGCTATCACAATACATTTTCTACTGTTTATCCGTTTATTATGATTTTGATCTCACTACTGTTTTACTGTTTAGATAATAGCTGAAACCTGAATACATGTGTGTTCATCATGATTTCTTCATTAACATGACACCGGGATCCATAACTGCGCACATCAGCAGTGGAATGACTTAAAACAGCCATAGAATTGTTCCAGACTCTCTCTGTGTGTGTGTGTGTGTGGGTGTGTGTGTGTGTGTGTACACACACGTGTGTGCGCGCGCATGTGCGTGTGTTAATTTATAGGAACTTTTCACAGCAGTACGGCATGAAACGCCGTTCTGCTGTGAAAAGCCTCTACACAGAAAACGTACACCGATATTGAAATACATGGCCGATAACAATACACTTAATTGCTATGGTTCGAAAAAAGATCATCATTTGTTTGTTGTGGCTGAAATAATTCAAGAACTGGTCATTTCATTATTACAGGTGTGAAGTTGATAATTGATGTATTTAGATTGACTTTTTTTGTTCTAATAAAGCACTAAGGTTTACAGCATTCCCTACAATAAAGAATCATCATTATTATAATTATTTTTATTATAAACTTGTTTGTAACAACCAGTTTTTAGCTTTTTTTTAAATATGTAAATGACTAATCAAAACCATCAGACCTTATCTCCGGGACCATCAGAATAAACGTTCTTACTGTGAACTGATTAATGGCTAAAGCCCTCAGTCTCCTCCGACTGTTTAGAAAGGCTGCAGGTCTTGAACAATAAACTGGTTAACAGCTCTGAGGCATTATTCATCCTCTCCTCTGCCCTCCTCCCTCTGCTGCTGCTCGTCAGACTCACTGCTGTACTTATGGTAGAGAGGAGGGGCTGGCTGTTGTCAGCCTAAAGTTTGCAGGATTTTTACTATTTTTCAGATATTTAGCTAATTTGACTCAATCGTTAAATACAAAGAACATCCGTTTTGCGCTTGTTCACTATTAGCATAATGAGCTCTGTATAGCTGGAAAACATAGTGGCTGTGAATGAGAGGGGAGTGAGAGTTGACTGATGGAAATTTAATATGCCAGAATTAAGTTTATGTTGATCTTGGTTTAAAGCAGTTGAATTCTGAATCAGCTGCTCAGGACGGTGAACTCTGTCTCAGGGGGTCTTAATGTGACGAGAAAACAGCACAGGTAACTGGCCAATCAGATAGCACTTACAGGTTTCAGCCTCCATGCTTTAGATTCACTACCTAGAGTAAGTTGTGTTATTTTGAATTCAATTACTGAAATGTAAATGTGAGATTCCCCTTAGTGTAACAGTAGCTATAGTCACAGCATATAATGCCCTCTTGGGTATTGTAGTATGTGTATGATAGTTACCATAATAGTTATGTATGCATTATGCATAGAGTAAGTGTGTGGGCTCTTTTTAAAGTTCATGACAGAGCTTGACAGTGATCATTCAAAAGCAGTTTTGAACCAAATCATTAGAAATAGTTTGTTTTTAAAAATCAATTTATTATGGGTTGTGTACTGTTATTTAATATCAAGTGTGGCCGGAGTGCTTTTTGTTGATGTGAAAATGCTATAGATAATTTAGCAGTGTTGAGATTTTTGAGGAAATTGTATTTAATTGAGATAATTTGTATTAACAAGGTATATTTGTTTTTGTGTTTTTTGTGTCCAGAGGGAGTGTGTGAGATCTGGTTGACCAGTGAAGACACAGGAGCCTATGGTAGAGACATCGGCACAGACCTGCCCACACTGCTGTGGAGACTGGTGGAGGAGATCCCTGAAGGAGCCATGCTCAGGCTGGGTATGACCAACCCACCTTATATCCTGGAACACCTGGAGGTATGTACAATACACAGTCACAAACAAACCATCATAAACATGTGTAACACACTATACTCAAAGGTACCATCAAAGATGTTACTGGATCAGCCATTAACACAACAAAAATATGTAGATTAGTCCACATTGTAAGCAAGCTGAAGTAGGCTTTTTTTTAACCTTTTTGTTTTTGTCTCTATAGCCTCGTGTTGTATCCCTTCCAGGGAACAAATAGTATTGCTTTGTCTAGATTTAATAAACTAAATGGCTTTCTGTTTTGCTTAGCAAGCAGTTTAGCCGCACTACTCATACTCCATTCATTAGAGCAGTTGATTCTCTTCTTCCCCTAATGAGTCAATTAAGGACCATTGTGTCCTCTTTAGCAACCTCATTTTATCAGTCATTATTGTCTTCCCTAATGGAACAATGGACATTGTTATCATCTCTCTTTCTCTCTTCGTCTCCCTCTGTGCATCACATGTGTCTGTTTCTGTCTGTCTGACATGCTATAAATTAAATTGTTCTCTCTTTTTTTCTTCGCTTTTTCTTCTCTGTCAATCTTCTTCTTCTTTTTTTTTTAAATGTATGATTTCTAAAAGTGTTAGGGTAACAACATATAATCACACATTATCACCATTCTCCATCATCAGTGGACAATAGGCAATAAACGGCCTCTACTTTCAGACAGCACATTATAGTGGAGAGAGATGAGAAAGGGGAAACTAAAATGCAAAATTGGGCATATAAAGCAGGGAATAGATCTACTAACAGATTAGCTTTATTTGTCTGAATTATGTGGATAAATAAAGCTAATGGATAAAAGCTTAGAAACATTAGAGTGTTAGTTTTGTGGTCACGCTTGTCTGCCACAGCGTTGTCAGTAAATACAATTAATATTCAATGAAATTGAGATAGTAGGATCTGACAAGGGAGAAGGTACACCCTTATCACACACCAAATCAAAACAGTCTTTTGTATCTTTGTTCTCTGTTATATAGGTGTTTATATAATTCAAGTGCAAGCAAGAGGGAGAAATAGAAAGAGCGTATGTGTGGGCAAACAAGAGAAGTTGTTTTTTTAAATTTAGGAATATAATGTAATTATATAGTTAAGCAGTGGTATGTACGGGACTGCACTGCTGCCTGGAGTCTTTGTTAACGACCAGAGATTAATCTGTTAAAACGGGTGCAACACAAGTTTATTTATTTATTTGTGTGTATATGTATTTCTTTATTTCTTTATGTTTTCCTTCTGTGTGACAATGTAGACCAACTATAGATGTATGGCAGGGTCTCACCAACTTCAGTAGTAAGGCTGTGATTGTGTTTACATTTGAAACAGTAGAGGTGGCAATTTAAGAAAATAAATGCAAATAATGTATAAGGAATTAGTGAATTTGGGTCAGAGATTGTATTATTTTGATTGTATTTAGTGCTTGGTGTCAACACTCATTTGTAATTAGGTGATAGTATGTATATATATTACAGAAATGTTGCTTTCCTTTTGTCAATCCCTGTCTCATCCCTAAGGAAATTCATGGAGGAAGGGATGACATAGAGGGCTGAAATGGGGAACAGTAACCTAGAAAAATAAAGTGAGGCAAAACTTTTAAGTCAAAAAAAAAGAAAAAAGTTCACAACAAATATACTTTTAAATCAAACAATCAAGGATGATTGGAGATCATAGATGAATGAAATGAGGGCAGAAATGAAAAAAATGGGGATGAAGGCCCGGGGATAGAGATGAGGGGTAAAGAGGAGTGGGAAAAGTGCTGTGGGAAGCAGCAATGGAGGTTGTAATTAACCAGGGGTTAATGGAGGTGGCTAATTGTCCCCCACATGTATAGGTAGGCTTTCTGCTTGGCTACATTACAATTAAAAAACCACCCTCCTAATGATAGGGAATAACAATTAACTGATAATTAGAAATATGCTAGGGTGACACACTAGCTTGGTCTCTGTGTGTGTATGTTAAGAATCATTTCATATGCTACCGGCCCTTTTATTGTTAATGTCCATGCATTGAATTGAATTATATCTTCTTTTTTTTTTGCTTTAATTCCTCAGTCAATTAACCTACATAAGAAAAGATAAGAGTGCTCTTCTTTAACTTATCATTGTCTTTTGTTGCTCCTGTCCCCCATTTACCCTTTTATCCTCTTCCCTCCTTTCTCCTCTCCCCTTCCACCCCCTCTTCAACACTTGCTTCTTCTCCTTCCCACTTTCCTATTTCTCTTTCTTGTCCTACTTGTAAACTTTCTCTATACTGACAGTTATTTAGAGCCAAAGTTATTTTGTTTCTTCCTCTTGTTTGATCTTGCTGTTTCTCTCCCTGATCCTTATTGTCCTTCCCTTACTCATCCCAGGTATTTCTTCTCTGTAATTCATCATATTCTTCTTCTCACTCTTTTATTTTTCCAATCTTTTCACACCTGATAAGTCTAGTTCTTTTCCTTCTAATTACTCTTCATGTACTGATTCGTCCATCTCTTCCCTCCAATTGTTCACATGATGATGGTAATCACAGCAATATGAACAGAGTGATGATGATGAGGGCCAAATCTCCGAAGTAGGTTTACCCTTCATCCTAAGTAAAGGCCAAATTATACCCCGCTGTCCTTTCTTTTGAAGAACACCAGCACTTATGGAGTATAACAGCATCATACCGAATGGCTGTGATTGGAGCTGAAAAGGCCAAGTAACCTCTTCACTTCCCCCTAAAAGATCACTCCTCTCCAAACCCTCTTACACACACAGATCAACGCTTTTTGCCGTGTCTCTAGCCGACAAACAAGAACACACAGTTTCCTCCTATGTGCAGCCTATTTTTTCTGGCAGATGTAGACAGCCTCATATCACCATTTGCTGATTGGAGCAGTTAAAGGCCCAATCACTTCTCATAGGCCACTAGTCTCTGACATTTTAGTTGATTGCATTGTACCATCGGTAGTTTCTTTTGCAGTAGTTGCAAGTAAAAATGTCTTTTAACAGTACTACTCTTTTGTTCATCTTTCTTGCTGACATTTTTTATCGTTGCACTTCATATTTCAAGCACAGAATTTGTATCTATCCGTCTGAACATCTATCTATGAATTGCTAAGCGGCTGTCTAAGGTGCAACAATAGGTCATCTGATCATCATCAAGTGTGTGTGTGCGCGCACATGCAGATGCCTATGTATGTGCAAGCCTGTGTGTGTGTGATTGAATCTAGCATGCAAGCAGAGTCAGCAAATGAGGTGTGAAAGTAGTCTCCTTGTATGTAGCAATCAGTCAGGCTGAGATGGATGAAACTGCAGTTGTCCATTAAATATCCACCTCAGAGCTCATCTCAGTGGACCAGAGATACATCAGATATACCGCTCACACTCTCCTCACAGTCAGCTCTGTGTAATAATGGTGATACATTGTAAGCTTTTCTGATTTAACTTAACATTTTGCTCAGCTTTATTAACTCAAAATTTGAACTATTATAATAAATTGCTTTTTAAATAATATTAAGTCACTTGAAATCTGGTGTATGCACTGGAAAGTTAGATTAATAGCCTGAGATATGAATTCCTAATTCCAAAATAGGATCTTTTAAATACAGGCAGAAAAACAAGAGTGCTATAGTGCTGTTAAAAGTTACTGTGTGACATGGGACAGGCATAACCTGTAATTTTTCTTCCTCTTTTTGTTTAGTGCCTTTTTGTCAGCTAGCCAGATTCAGTGAGAGATGTGTGAAAGGAACACACATCACTGACTCCCACTGGGCCTTTTGGAAGGCTGACAAACTACCAAATACTTTCAATGAAGGGGAAACTCCATCCTTAGTTTCGGCTGGTATTTTTCATACCCAGGCCCAAGTGTCCACACTCAGTATGCACAGAAGCACAGCTGTATGGGCACACACTTAGACACACCCTCTCAGACCATTTTCATTCTAATGACACCTTTGGGAGCCTCTTCACATTAGAGGCCTAATGTAGCATTGTGTGAGGACCCGACACCAAATGAATGCTCACAGTAAAGCTATGCCTCGAAATTATGACTCTTGACTGGCTGCATTGAATTATGTTTTCTGAATGATTACGGTGAATTGTGAGTTTTGAAAAATGGAGATTTAAATGCAGACTGCCAATTTGAAGCTGGGCATTTCAGGAGTCTTCTTTGTTTGGCCTTTTGTCGTTGCTTCAACCAATTTTTTCTGGCCTGCCAAGGACGAAAAAAATAAGGACTGCAACGATTGAATTGAATTATGTGCAGTTTGTTCATGTAATCATGTAATTTATTAATATAGTGGTTTCAGGCTTTTTAGCTTTGCTGTGTTTTTTGTTTAAGACTAGCCTTAGTGTTTGAATTACATCATCATAATACGGCAACTGCAGTAGTAACAGCTCTGACTGTGTAATTTTATTTTATTTTTATTTTTATTTTTTCAGTTCAAAGCAGATGGTGCTCACATACTACATGATGTTCCACTGCTACAGATACACTTAATTTCCCTTTCATTGTGCATTCCATAGATTTCATCTGCACTGTGTGAGGTGCTATGAGCTTTGTATACCCTCTAGGGAAAATCAAGTGCAGCCTTAAGTGTTTGAAATGTACAGTATAATAAAAAGGTAGCTTAGTTTCTCTGTCTGCTGCTGAATACAGTTCCCACCAAATGGGACCTAACTTATTATCCTGGGAACGGCTTCTAGAATCATTTTCTCTACTCGCTCCCCTGGGTGAAGAATGTTAATACTACAGTAAGTGTGGGTTTGTGTATATGTGTATGTGTATGTGTATGTGTGGGTCAATGACGTATAAGGATTTTCAACAACTCAATTTTAGAATAATAAAAACAAGCATATCTAATGCAGTAGTTCAAACATTCAGAATGTTGTGTACCTGAAAATTCATATTACAATGTGAAAGTGATTTTAGTGGGTATTTCAAGATTAATTGGCACTGGCCTTAAAAAAAGTCATGTGGTGCGACCATGATTCATCTTGAAATATCTTATATAAATAAAAGATCATCATTTACAAAAATTAAAAAAAAAAAAAAAAAAAAAAAGCAAATACTTTGTTTCCAAACACTTTATATTACTGAAAGCTTGTAAAAAAAGATGTGAAGCATGTTAAGTAAATTAATTTATTTCAAGATGAATCATGGTCGCACCACATGACTTTTTTTAAGGCCAGTGCCAATTAATCTTGAAAAACCCACTAAAATCACTTAATTTCAAATTTATATTATGGATCTTCAGGTACACAGCATTCTGAATGTTTGAACTACTGCATTAGATATGCTTGTTTTTATTATTCTAAAATTGAGTTGTTGTAAATCCTTATACATCATTGACCCATGTATGTGTGTGAATGCAATTTGGTGCTACCTGTGCTGGCTGTGCTTCACAACTCTCACTTGAACCCTTTTTGTCTGCTTGTGGGAATCCAGCTGTATTGTTACGGTGCATTCAGATTAAGTCCATCCATTCCATACTACATATAAATGTAATAGTGCACACCATACTCATATTGGCAGTGCACTACTGTAGCAGTTAGTATAATATGCATTTATAATTAATAGGAATTAATGCAGGGCACAAACAGGTGTGAAGCTGCAAATTCAGAAAACTCTCAACCATTTCAACTTTGAAAATATCACAAATAGCAAGTAAAATATGTCTACCCAAACAATTCTTACTTAAATGTTTTCCTGCTGTGGGTAGCTCCTCCACATCAAGGTTGTTGTCATGTCATTCTCTGACAAAAGTGTTGTAGTACTCTTTCAATAGTACTTCATTTTGTCATTTTCCCACTGTGTGTACCACTCACTCAAGACATACTCTGAAAAAAAACAAAGCATTTAAGAAGTTATTGACTGTATTGTCAGAAGGTGTTTTTGTCCTGCACAAGTGATAAGCACTTTGATTTACTTATTTCATCAAAGGTTCATGGTACATTTCTTGAAGTGTTTCTATTATTTCTCATATTTCATATTGTGCACTCTCTTTTCTCTGGTGCCAGATTCATTGTTTGGATTCACAGTTGCTACCAAGTCATGGGCATATTTCTATAGTACTGGAAATGTCAGTTGCTGTGAAAAATGGATATTGGTATTCATTTATGCATATTAGAGTGTTTAGGTTATTAATTCCTTAATATACACATACACAGACACAAGTAGAAATCCACAAACACTTATATTTGTGATCTCCAGGGGTGTTTTGATGTCAGTGTCACTGTGTCTTTCTGTATTGCTTCAATAAAGCTTTATAGATATACTACATAGTGTATTATGATGAAAACATCAGTATTTACACAGGTTCAGACAGACCAACTTATATTGAACTTTGTCATGACTAATAATATCAGAATATGTGAAGTTATATTTTTAGGGCAGTCTCAAAGTGAATGGCACTTGAAGGTTTCTGCATATTAGTTTGGATGTGACTTTCTGTGGGATTTCAGATCATGGTCCGAAGTAAAGTGTTGATGCATGTTTTACTGATTTTATTCAATATTCTTTACAGTATTACTGACATTTCGATAATAATTTATTTGTAGTCATTAGCAACACAAATAGAGATGACTTAACATACATAGAAAAAAATAGCAGTTACTCCTTGATCAGTGTCTGCAAACTCTTTAGGTCTGCGAGAAACTTTTCTTTTTTTTTTTCCATCCACTGCATTCCACCTGCACGCAAGTGTGGGAGGATAGAAGGACAGGAAAGACAAAAGAGAGAGCAACAGAAAAAATCATCATACAGAATATTCCAAAGGAGTGTAAAACACAAAATTCACTGAGAATACGTTTTGTCTTTAGAAATAAGGGGGAGGCAGTGTGAAATAAGAGGGTGTCGTCCCTCATTGAGGTTGCTTGAAGCCAAACTACCTTTTATCTATGCTTGCTCTCTTTTTCCATATATGTTCTTTTCTGTCCTATCTGATTTGAGGGGGTAGATATCAGATGCTTTGAGCTAAGCCAGTTAAGATAGATCCTTTCTGGTTCATGTGTCTATCTGAGCTGATCAATCCAAGATGAAAGGATTGTGTGTCTGTTTGTCTGAATGAGAAAGATAGGCCCCGGTGGGGGGAAGGAAAAAGTGACACAAAGAGTAAGAAAGAATATTATACTGCTTTAAACACTGTCAAGACTGATAAAAAAACCCAAAAACAGACAACATTTTGATTGGTTTCTTTAAGCACATTGAATTATGCTTTGAGCTGAATAGTTCATCCACCCAGGAGTGAAGGCATTAAAGCAGCACTTTAATTTTTACCACTACGTACTGCTGTGAGATATCTTCTTTATCACAGCATCATTTTCACTTCAGACTCACTAAACTGTCTGTCAGCAGCAGTCAAACATTGAAAAGGCCTCAACTCCACAGGGATCAGTAACAAGAGAGATTCATATCAGTGTACTGTATAATCATTGGAGGATGGGATGCACTCTGTCAGACTAATACACACTCACACATGATAAATGGCTTGTGTGAATGAAAAGTCCTCCCCTTATAGATTAATCCCCAGTTGCCATCAGCAGTGCCCTGCTACTCAAACCAGCATGCCATCTGTTGAGACCCCGTTCACCCTCCCGGTATACACACACACACACACACACACACACACACACACACACACACACACACACACACACACACACAATTTGTGGGCTAGATTGCGGTCATCTGGGAGTTATCATTAATGGCAAATCTAGTGAGACTATTACTATGCATAATACTAGTACACACACACACACACACACACACACACAAACACACACACACACACCCCCCTTAAAGTGCATTGTTACTAAATGCTGTCTTCAAAAAATCTCTGGCTCCCATAGACTCCTATCCAAAAAAATACTGGGTCGATCATTGTTTTCATTAAGTCGATATGGTCTCATTCGTTAAATTCAGGCCCTGGCACTAATTGTGCTTACAGTAGCTGTGATGTCTGCCATGTGGGTTAATTGACCATTGGCTCATCTGCTGCTCTACCAAGTTGAATATAGTCTGTAAGTTTAATGTTACTTGATAACTATACTTGCTGTATTAGCATAATTTAGTGAAAGTAGCTAATGTTAGTCCAAGTGTGCACAGCTCAGTGTTTCCGATAGTATACACACACATATACACTCTGGAAACACCCGCTACCTCGGAAACACTGAGCTACACACACGCACATATAAATAAATATATATATTAGGGCTGTCAAAGTTAACACACTAACAAAAATTAATTTCCACACAATTTTAACGCGTGATTAACGTTAGGACTTTCTGTTTGAACCTTGTACCTGCCTGTAGTTTGGAAATAAGGAAGCGATGCAGCAGTAACGTTTTGGATAACAAGCAGAGTACGTCCAGTCTCAAATACCTGGCCAAACATACAGCTGATACAGAGAGACGTCCTCCCATTCACCAAAAGTGTGTGTGAGTAATGTAACTAGTTCCTAACTGATCATAACTGACAGCAGATTTTTGGAACATGCACTATTTCATTGTTCTGGATCGTTTCAATAATAATAAACATACATTTGCATCAAGCAAGCATATATATCCTCTCCTATGTAAATAAGAGTATTAAAAACTTGAAAAATATCCCTTTAAAGTACATTTAGAAAAAAATTAAAAATGTGCGATTAATATGCCATTTATCGTGTGTATGTGTATAGTGTGTGTGTATGTATAGTAATGCATGGATGAAGGCCTTGACAAAGAGAAAGTGCTTGATGTTGGCAACACAAAGAAAAGTATCCAGTGTTTTCATCAACCATTTGTACGGTGTATGGCTTAAAACTCAAAGAGCATTGTCATTAAAACAATATTTTCCTCTGGCGGTACAATATATAAATTTAGTTTGATTTACTTTTTATAAACAGTTTTCCTCTAGACCACCGACTTGGACATGGCTCTTTGTCATTGTTTAATATTCTGTAAATCTTTGATTGTGGACTAAAAGGCTTCACACAAAAATGTTCAAATAAATTCCACACACCATTTACACTTGTAGCTTAGAAGAACTCTCTAAAATAACACATTGATTGGCACACAATCAAACAAGCTAGTATTCGTTCACAAAAACATTTCAAATACAGATTAATACATGTTCCTTAGTGTGTTTTCTTTCACCCATTTTCTCTCTCTTTCTCTCTCTCTCTCTCTCTCTCTCTCTCTCTCTCTCTCTCTCTCTCTCTCTCTCTCTCTCTCTCTCTCTCTCTCTCTCTCTCTCTCTCTCTCTCTCTCTCCACTCACACCATACAGATGATTTCTGTCACCAATCAAGCTCCATTTTCCAACCAAATTAATTCTTTCTAATTTAGAGCTTCCAGTGGTCAACCCCCTGTGGTGCGCTGCAACTGAGCTGTGTCTTGTGTGCGTGTGTGTATGTGCATGCACACACACGCTTTTGTGCCTGTGTATGAAGCAAACAACATCCTACAATAGATCTTAATGAGAAGACGGACTGCAATCAGCACATTCTTCTAGGAAATCATTAAATCATTTCTTCCTCCCCTCTCTTTTTCCTCTCTCTGCTTCTTGTGGTGATTAGCATGGTAATGATAGCATCCTGATTATGTCCATCAGAAACATCTGACATCTGTGGTCTCTCCAGGTCTTTCTTGTGGAAATTAAAATAGGGAAAAAATGAACTTGCCAGCTCCCAATGAATGTGCTGTATTAAATAAAAAAACAACAATAAAGAATGTCATTCTTGCAGTTCTTGGTAAATGTTTAAAAGCTGCAACAAAAAAGACGTAACAAAGTCCTGTGTTGTTACTGTAAAAACTCATTCAGTTCCCTTTTTGACACTGAGACATATGCTTTGACTACATGAAGCACATTTCTAATGACGCACAATCTATAGCTTATAATCTAGGGCAAAGATGTAAATATATATTAAATGTTAATGATGACATTCCATTTTCTCCTTATTAATCAATATGAAAAATGGTATACTGTCTATCAGATATTCATAAAACGTATGTGCTCTCAGTAGCATCATCTTGACTGGATGAATCTGGGAGGGTGGACAAACCCTTGTGTCAGCCACATCATTTAGTATGAGAACACTTATGTAAACACATGGAAATGAGAGCAATGCAGTTGTTTAATGTCTCATAACTTCACCATCACTGTTTTTCCTTCATTACCTGTAATGCACTGGACAACATCAATGAATATCGGCTTTATTTTAAATCAAGTTCACAATCTTTTCATTTCTTAACAAAAGAGCACTATACTTAAAACATGCCTCCTGTATTCTGTCTAAAAACTATCTGCAGAAATTATGGCAAGCACGTACCATACCCCAAGCATTTCTATAGCTTTTTTAGTGAAATCAGAAAGGTACGGAGTGGCCAGAAATCCTTACTGAGATTTCATATATCTTCCTTTTCTCCTTCACCATTTTCATCTTAGAGGTGGATCTGCATGCTTCCGTAAAAGCTCTTGACTTTTCAGATATAAAGAACCCCTACCTAAACAGCCTTGACTCTTTGGACTTAAGACCTTAGTGGGTACACGATGAATTATCTGAGCTGCTTTCTTTTCTTTTCCCAATAAATAAAAGACAAATTAAAAAATGAGAGAAGGAGGCCGTCTATTGTAGAAGGTCTGAAGTGAAAAGCATGCAGAGAGGAGCAAGAATGTTAATGGAACCTTTATTTTATTAAAAGCTGGTAGCTATCATTCACCAGAGCCGTTTTTGCTGCTTCTTTTAGTGCATTTGGATTCACTAAACCTTATAGTCACAATAATAACATTTCATATTTCTGCTTCAGGTTCATGTAAGTCAGGGCTAATGGACACCACTTGTTAAGAATGTCTGCCTTTTTGTCCTGGGTTTGTCCACTATCACTGGTAGACTAAATGCTATATAATACAATATTTGCTCAACAAAATAATTACTTTTTAGAGAACTTATAGATGATTTCTGCTTTTTTTCTATTCCTTAAAAATATATACAGCGGCTCTATACAAGTAGATATAAATTGAAGTCAACACATTTTTTTTCTAATTTGATCATTTTTGTGCAGTTATATGTCGAAGCATGATACTAAAACTGGTCTCAATTGGTATATGCAGTTTGTTCAGCTTTATTTTAATTATTCGTGATGCATCTTGTTTGTAAGTCTGTACTTCATCACTTCACTAGTTTTTCCGCAAACGTTGTGTATAAAAGAAAACAGCAGGACTTTTCTCACTTTGAAATTTTGAACACAGATTTTAACTGGACAAATGTTACACACACGTTTGTCCTTATATCCTTGTGAGGACACTTGTTGAAATTAAACATTCCCCAGCCTCATAACCTTACCATAACATGAACCACTGCAACTAAATGTCTAAATTGAACCTATACCCTTCTTCTTAAGTCTTAAACCTCAAAATGCTCTGAAGTAGTGAGGACTGGCCAAAATGTCCTCACAACACTGAAATGTTCTCACAGGTTTTCAATGCAATGCAAAATTGATTATTTTAAAGATACGCATACACACAGACAAACACACAAGTACATGATCCATAGTTGTCAGGATACACACACATTTATATACATATACGATAATGTTACCTTTTTTGCCTTTTTTAATCTGTTTCTCATTACACCTCAAATACATACATTTGACAAATCTAACCATTTCCATTTTTTTCTCTTACTCTCTCTGTCTCTCTTTCTCCCTCTACCATCTGTCTCATTAGGAGATGGCAAAGATATTGAATCATCCGCGTGTCTACGCCTTCCTTCATGTTCCTGTGCAGTCGGCTTCAGACAGCGTCCTGATGGACATGAAGAGAGAGTATTGCATTGATGACTTCAAAAGAGTGGTGGACTACCTCAAAGAAAGGTAGGCAGGATGAACTCCACATGTACTCCTTATGTTGCATTTTTTGTGTGCTTTGCATGTTGCTGTCTTGTTGACAGTGACATAGATGTTCATCTTCTATTACTCTTGCCTCTTTACAAACCTTTGGGAAAATGTTGAAAAATTACAAAATATTAAGCTTTGTGTATTATTATGTGTTTGGTATTTGTGGATGCATGCAGGTTTGTCTGTGAGTATGTCTATTCACTTTGAAATAACTTCACATGGACAAAAATACTTTCTCACATTGTGCATCTACATTTCAGAAAGGGTGCTTGTTGATCATGATAGACTAGTCTGAATAAGATAACTGAGTCAGGTGCAGTGTTTCCCCTAGAAATGTTTGTAGCAGCAGTGCTGTGTGTCGGTAACCTAGCAACACTAGGGGGGTCCGGGGGTATGCTCCCCCGGAAGAAAATTTTGAAAAATAATAGGGTTGCAACTAACAATTATTTTGATAATCGATTAATCAGTCGATTATTTTTTTGAATAATCAATGAATCAGATAAAACATTTTTTTAAATTTCCAACCCTTCATTCAAAAACAAAACATTATTCAAATTAAGATTGCAAAAAAGTGCTCAAACAACATGTTGCTGCATGGACGTCCCTGAGTTGTTAAAGTAATATTAAATTATAAATAATAATTTAAACAAAACAATTAAATGTTAATGTCTGATACCTTTAACAAAATAACATACACATGTATGCTACACAAAAAGAGGTATTTTCTGTTGTTCAATCGACCTGAGCTGTTGGAACAATAAACAAAAGATAAATAATAATAATCTCTAGGTCGTCCTCAGACGAGCCCTCCATCGTTGCTTCCAGTCATCCCGATTCTCCATACATCTGGCCAGTTCAATGGTACTTTGCGCTCCTGCATCCTTCTTGAGTACATCCACATATGTTAGTGTAGGACGTCCTCGAGGCCGATGCCCATGGGTTGGTTCCCATAGTACCAATTTGCAAGCTGGCAGCTCTTGGTGTCTTTGGCAGTGTCCCGCCAGTCTCATTCTCCTGACAGCTACTTTCTCGCTAACCCTTGGTTTATTTTTGTAGTTACCAGTTTTACTTTTACCATCATTAGGCTTCCATACATAGCTACTAGCTGCTGCTCTCCTCATCTCCTACTGCTGACTGTGAGATCTGAGCAGGTAGAAGCTGATAGTTCACTAACTAGAACCAGGGAGCACACTGCAACAAGGTTAATGATCCACACAGTGACATTATATCATTGATATGACGCAAAAGCAATAGAAAACCGATCGTTTTTTTTTGTGGCCGTGCATACGTGCGCAAGCGCGCTTCGTGCCGACCTTGGCAGGATGTAGCACACACTTTCTAGTTTAATGTAGTGTGAACTGCTCCTACACTTTAGAAGACTTTGGTGCGATTGGTCTAATAAGCAGCAACACAGATCTATCAGGACACTGTGCTCACACACATTGTCACACACACACCCACACGCGCAGTCACTCTCTTGTGCGCGCTCTTGCTCGCTAGCTCCGGATTCCGGGAGATTGTGCTCATTTGTGGGCGTCAAGGAGCCACTATCAATATGCGGGAGAGTTGGGTTGTCTGCTTTTATCCTCCCCCTACTTCAGTAGCTTATGAAGGGAGGGGGCAGGTTGTGTTATGAGGCCTAGCCTACAACGAAGCCAAAAGTGAAGTTATATGGTTAACTAGCTGTAAGAACTGAAATCGAGCAAGTTATTAACATAGTTAATGTCACGTTACTTCAAGCACAGTCATTTTTGCAGCGGCGCCGAGAATTCAACAGTGGCTGACTGAGGTGTGTACTGTATATATGCATTTGAGTGGGTGCTTGTGTATAAGGCCGAGTTCTTGTCACAACTCAAACCAGTGTGTTTGAAAAACGCCTCTCTCTGTGACTAGCAGTAGTCTTTTATTCTCTTTCTTCATCTCTCTCCCTCTGGCTTACTTTGAGAATCTCTTCACCTTTACAGAATCTGGTCAAGATTCAGCTGAGGTTGAAGAAGACAGCACATTTTGCCTCAGTTTGGAACCCTGAAAAGAATTGAATGTCACGTCTTTAAAAATGTACTTTTCAAATGTTAGCACATTCAACACTTTGACTGTTGCCCTCTCGTTTAATGGATCACGAGATATACTGTAGATGAATGTTTTTGAAGACATATCTTTCCTCTCAGCTTGATAAGATTTGTTCAAAAGTTGTTCATATTGCTGCTATCACCGGGGATGTCATTAAGTCTTTGAAACACAGAACAGAGCAAGACTTTTAAAAAAAGTACTATTAAAGATAGATACAAATTATGAAAACGGGGCTTTTTTCACTGACCAAAAAACCTTACTTTTGCTCCTGTCTCTTTCAGTCATTTCTTATTCATCAGGATGTCAGTCTACAAGGTTAAACATTTCAAACTTAGGATCTAGTGATAAGTAAAAGGAGAACCAACTGCTGTACTGCTTGCATGTTTGTGACTTGATTTCTGACATGCTTCATTTACAAGCTGTTTTTTTGCCAAAATATACACACCAACCCACACACAGGGATCTTAACAGTTAACACTCCTTATACGGATTAGATATTCCCCAACCCCTCCCCTCAATAAAATATCCAAACATTCTGACCAATTCTGACCTCTGGTATTGCACAAAAGAGGAATGATGCAAACTTAATCTTTTACTGTATGAAAGATAATCTGTCATGGAATTTGACTATGATTAAATATGGCAGTGCAGGTCAACAGTGGTGAATAACTATTGATTTGATGCTCTGATAATACGTTATGAAGGGATTCATACAAAGATAAGTTTAGGTCACATTTCTGACTTAAATCTCTTGGTATTACTGTGTGATTTAGAAGCAGAATCAGAACAGTGCATAGTTACTTGAACAGGGCCAATCTTTTCTCTGGTTAATTATGTTGCTCTTGTTCTCATAAGTTATCATTAGTATCTATAAGCTCACATGCTATACATGTCTTTTGATGTTGCAGATTAAAGGCATTTTGTTAGCATAGAGTTCGCTCTAAGCGGATGAGATCCATGTACTGCAGCAATCAATAGATTTTATTTAACTGCTTCCTGTAGGTCAACAGTCAAGCCATATGCTTAAATATAAAAATGGAAATCTGAGGGAACAAGACTTTTACTGCATTCAGGTCACTCTTCAGTTATCTACATTTAAGGTGTGTATATTTACAGTCATACAATCACTCAGCACTCGCAGCTCAGTGTGCAGGAGAAAGTCTGTACGCATTTGTGTGTGTGTGTGTGTGTGTGTGTGTGTGTGTGTGTGTGTGTGTGTGTGTGTGTGTGTGTGTGTGTGTGTGTGTGTGTGTGTGTGTGTGTGTGTGTGTGTGTGTGTGTGTGTGTGTGTGTGTGTGTGCCCATCAGTGCTCTGTTTGGTGTTTGACTTAATGTTTTTCTTGTGTCATTTGTTGGTTTACATTTCCTGTCAGTGAAATTGTGAAACATCAGAATTATTCATTCTCATCGAATTGCTGTATTACAATCTACACTGGCTCAGTATTAGCTACAGTGCAATATTCCAGGGATGTTGTTTATTTTATGTTGAGTCTTTTTAGTTGTTCAGTTTGCTACTTCTTCTTTAATTATCTGTCATGATAAACAGCTCAGTTTCTTTTGGAAGAACATCAGTCTTTTGCTGTTTTGTGCTATAAATCAATTTAAACCAAATGGCACACCATACATACAATAGTAGTAGTTTAAAATGTTACAAAAGCATGCTTGAGGGTTTTGTAATCATATTTTTCTCTTTGGATTTTACATACATCGGTTGATACTGACATTTATTTTTAGCACCCTGGCACTTGTTTTTCTCTTTCTCCATCTGCCATCTTGTCTCTATCTTTTTATTTATCTTTTTTCCATTTCCAGGTTGACATCTCTGTGTGTGTGTGTGTGTGTGTGTGTGTGTGTGTGTGTGTGTGTGTGTGTGTGTGTGTGTGTGTGTGTGTGTGTGTGTGTGTGTGTGTGTGTGTGTGTGTGTGTGTGTGTGTGTGTGTGTGTGTTAGGCAATTGTTTATCCTGGAATAGAAGTCTCTATCCCCTGTCTCCAGTTGTTATTTTAGCTTTCAACAGAAACTCAAACACACTGACACTGATCCGGCTGAAATCGTAACACACTGTGTCAAATGGTCTTGGGAGACACAAAAACACGCGCGCACACACACAAGCTCACCACACTGAGGGAATCACGTCATAAGATCTTGTTTACATAAACTGTCTGGCTACCCTTTTGTGTGAGTCTTTGTATATGTGTGTGTGCGCGTGGTCACTCAATTTCTGGCTTCTGTTACTTAAACACACACATTCAAACACACGAGTGATGTCGGCTGTGTGAAATCAATACCGGTACACAACCAGTGGTCTGACCCATTTGGCTGCAGTAGTAATAGCTGGGGTCCAGTCCAGAGTCTGGGAGAGGGGCCAGGGCGTTGGACAAGCCAAAACATACACCCAATGTGTGAGAGAAAGAAAGAGTGTGTGCATGTGTGTGTGTGTGTGTCTGTGCACAAGACACACAGACAGGCACACTTTTTTTGTTGATGGAAGCTTTTTTAAAACACCTAATCCTGAGATATAAAAACAAACATCTTAGAAACGTTGTTTTATCGTTCCCTATTTATTCAAAAATGACCCTTTTTAGTACTTAACTACCAACTTCTTTATTGGACCTAGCAAAGACTAGACAACCTGCAGTGTGTTGTAACAACATAATAATTGTCTTGGAAGAAATATTGATTGATGTTTTTTACATTTTTACACACATTTGACTCTCTTCACTAAACCTCTGATTAATATTTTCTGTAGGACAGGACTGAAGCCTCTTCAGCCAGAAGGCCTCATTCATCTGTTTATAACTGATATTGTTTATTCCTGTAGTCTTTCAAACCCTCCACAAAGAAAAGAAGGCCTCACATGATTCTCTTTTGAGTCTGTGTTTGTCTGCGTGTATGTGAGAGACTCATAAAGTGTTTTTTTACTGATTCACTCTCCTTTTCACGCTGGTGTTATTATGCAAACCTGCACAATTCAAGGTGAAAGGGGAAGCCCAATCTCTGTGTGTTTGGTAAGTGAGTCAGCGTCACGGTTAATGCAGGTTCTCACAAGTAGTCGTTTTGTTAAGGCATTGAAGTTCACCTCAAAGAATGAGACGGACAGGACCCTTGTGCAGGTATGTGTGAGGTCAGGGCTTATCTGACTGACACACACATGGCAGAAGACAAATGTATTTCTCTTCACAAACAGCTTAATGCCACCAACGCTGCAAAGGTTATGAGGGGTCAAATGCCTCTGGCCTTCCTTATCAGACAAAACATGCACACACATACATGCAGACACACATCAGACCTCCCTCCTTGACAACCTTCACGGTTGAATGTCTTGAACTCTATTATGAACTTGGGGTAACATGTCTTGGATGTTTTTGAAAGGCAGATATGTCTTATAATTTTTTTTTTTCTTTTCTGCTTGAGCTTTTATCCTAGCATGTCTGTGAAAACAGACACTGCTGCTGAGTTAATAAAGTCATCTGGTAACAAAAAAGGCTTGTTAACCCAAAGTACCCAAGTACTTTTGGAATTTGAGGAAATGAACAATTTGGGGTGATGTGGAAACTGAGAGAAAATATTGATGTCATAGTATCAGTCATGATCAGAACATTTTTTGACAGTCTGGACAAACATTAAAGTTCAAAGCATAGTCATGAAATTTTAAAAGCCCTCAGCAATGAGGAGTACCTTGTGACTGTAGCCCCTGCTGCTCCCCAGTAGGAGACGTCTGAGCATTTATGCCTGGTGATACACTGCAGTCTGGCTGAGGAAAATGTGGTATTTATGGTCAGAAACAACAAAGCATGAAGCAGTAAGTATTAACATTACAGAAATCAAAGCTACAAATGTTCAATCGTAAAAACTGAAAAAGGATCAGCTTGTGAAAAAAACAATCTTTTAGTTATTCTCTGTAGAACATGCTGCAGGTTTCCAGTCACTGAAAGTCAAACAAATCTAAATAGTAACAATTAAGTATTTGCAATTTAAACAGCGCTCAATGGGGACAAAAGTAAAATAGTTAATTTTTCACATGGGTGCCCATTCGACAGCTTGTCCGAACTGTTTGATTTCTTCCACACTAGAGCATGTATCGAGTCTGGGAGCTCATTCGCACTGATCAACTCTGATGGAAAACCACGGCTCCTCTGACCCTTTTTGAAACATACAATATGTTGAGGAACTTGTGGAAGAAAATCAATTCTATGTTGCTTTAGATTTCTAACCCTAACCCATAATTAAAGACATACTAACTTGTTTACACTCTAGATGTGCTGGTGAATAACAAAAATACCACTGAAACACAAAATGTTTGAGATTCAAGTTCACCTCAGGGCACATCTCATATTTGAATGTTATCTGGTCCCCTACAGTGTTCATGTTCGTTCATTTACTGCAGTTTTTTTATTTTTTATTCTTCCATGCCAGGTTTATAAAATTAGTTTGATGTTATGCATAATTTCATTGCCCTCTGCTTTAATATTTAGTCCAATTCCCTCTGCAAATTCTGCTACACAGAGCTGTACCGCTGAAGTCATCCAAACCACAGAGAAAAATTGCATTAAATACACGCTCCTTTCAATGACATAATAACTCATTTTAGTCAAGTTGTTATAACAGAATTGTTTTCTGCCATGCTTAATTCCAACAATCAGTAGAATAATTATTTCATTAAAGTGGTTAATTTGCCCCTGTCTTCCAACATAGACCATATTTTTTTCACCCTTTTTTCTCTGCTTCTATCAATTAAAATCACATAATGAAATACAGTCTTAATGTAATGATGTATGGAGAAAATCCTGTTATGGTGGAATAATGCTATTACCGAGTGAATGTGGTCAGAGGATTTTCCACAGTTGTTTCGTAGTTTGCTATAATATCAGGGCTGAACTACTCTCGAGGATTAAGTGTGTCTGAACCACTGGGGCCAAAGATGACACGCCTATAAAAGGAATAGTTATGCGTCTGTGGGTCAGGGATTGGTTGTGTGTGCAGGGGAGCAGAATATGGCAGTATTATGTATTAATGTTGAACTGGAAAGTTAGCTGGTTTTAGCAGAAAGCAGGAGGTGTGACCCATCTTATTACCAGGAAGGAATAGTTGATGGTGGTGGAGTGGAGGGTGAGGGGCCTCCAGACTGCATTTTGTTCCCCTTAGGGTGGTAGATTGGTTTCACTGGAGGTTATGTGTTCCTGGCCATGGAGGTACTGCTCCCAAGAAGAGAGACATTCTCACATGCCTGTCAGCTGTACATATATTTTTGAAACTTTTTTACGTTTTCCAGTTATCCGTCCGGCCCATCAACGTGGACGCTATATCTCAGAAATGCCTAGAGGGAATTTCTTCAAATTTGGCACAAACATCCACTTGATTTTGGTGGTCAGAGATCAAAGGTCATGGTCACTGTGACCTAACGTCCATCCCGTTCTCGTATACTTGACATCTCAGGAGGGAATTTCATTACATCTGGCACAAACGTCCACTTGGACTCAAGGATAGACTGAATAGCATTCGGTGGTCAGAGGTCAAAAGTCAACATGACTGTGACCTCACAAGACACTTGGCCATAATTCAAGAATTCACACGCTCATTATGACAAAGTTTCACAGTCTCTAAGTGAGGACAGCACGTTACTCACTGGAAATCCCCATTTTACCAGAAAATACACATAATATATTTGATTAAATTCCTTCGGAGTCTTTACTACTGCTTACTACTACTCTGCTAGTTGGCAGAGGCATACAACCGCAAGGTGGTATTTCTTGTTTATTTTACATCAATGTCCTTAATTAATGTGGGACAGAAGTAAAAGGGGAAACCAATAATAATTCTGTCAGGCCAAGGCTGGAGAGAAAAGCACCCCATAATGTCGAGGGCATCTCCAGCTGCAACAGCTGTGGAGGGTCTACAGCTGTGGTCCCACAGGAATGAGGAATTGGATGGGTCAACAGGTGAATAATCTGTGTGATCCAGCAGCTGACTGGTATAGTGACCCTTGACCGACAACATGACCTTAAGGAACCCAGCACTTCCCATTCAATCTCCATTTGAGCATTTGATTACAACTTTCCCGTTATTGTTCCTTGTTCCATGGCTTCATCGGTTGAAGTTTGATTTGCACAAACATGTTAATGAGTTTTAACGAACTGTATTCACCCATGCAGCTGTTTTGGGAACAAATAACACGTAAAATTGGATAACATATATTATATAACAACGCCAACATGCGAGCACAAGTAACAATAGCTCTAAATCCATAGAGACAATCACAGAGAATTATTGATCATTCCAACCTATTATGAATTCAGAAATAAATCATTCATGCAATCATAATGTTATCCACAACATCTATTTGCTTTCATTTAAAATAATAAATATTAATGTAATTTAGTTTAGTTTGTATTTGCAGTATGGGATTTAGAATAATAAACAAAACCAATCTTCAAGTACATGAGGGTTTGGTTCCTTTGCCTTGCATACTGCTTGGTGCAAGGCAAGAGTCACTCAGACCTTTTACATAACTCTTCTGCACCAAAGTAAGCACATTCTGTCTTTTCTAACTTGTTAAATGTCAACCTGTTCACCCTTGTGTAGCTTGCAAAAACATCCTCATAAGCTGCACCTGATTTGATTTAATGACCAACATTAACATGACAAGTTTTGTTTTATATTGTATTGATGTTTACCAAAAATATGTCAGAGATAGAGCTAATGTGAACATTGGCACTTCTCTCTCGCCCAAGAAGAATTTACCTCTAAAATGATCAGTACAACCATATGTAACAGCAACAGAGAGAGTTATGCTTCTGGGTGGTCTGGACAAGTTTTAAAGGTTTCAGCTCTTATTTATAAAGTCAAGAGAATGTTTTACCATTTAACAGATTTTAAATGTGCAGCTGGTCAAAACACCCCCGTGATTCATTGAGCAAATGTTCATACCTTGTATTCACAAAATGGTGGGTCAGATATAGCTCTTGTTATTTGTTTTATTTATTTATTCATTTGTTTATTTTTAATAATATGAAATAATATTGTCTTACATGAATTGTAACTTCATTACAACAAATGTGGGTTCATTAAAATTTTAACAGAACTAGTTTATACAGAAACATAATTCTTTGACAGTTCTTAATCTTTAATTCACCAGTCATCTATTGATTGCTTAGACTAAAGTAGTATTATGGGCGTCCTTAAGTGTTTGCTGTGTGTTGCAATGTCTGCGGAGTGACGCTTTGACTGTTGATATAACGTGGTGATGATAAACTTTCTGACTGTTTCAGTCTCTCTTGAGTGTAGTGACTATTTCTCTCCAAACAAATGGCTCCTAGACAGTTTAAGCACTGTCTGTCTGTGTGTGTGTGTGTGTGTGTGTGTGTGTGTGTGTGTGTGTGTGTGTGTGTGTGTGTGTGTGTGTGTGTGTGTGTGTGTGCGCACGCGCACATGTTAGTCTTCTCTATTAGTCAAGAGGAATGACAGGGTTATATCTTCCCATCCTGGGTTACAGCAGGACATGTTACGTTACAACAGTAGCGTGACTACACTGTGTGTGTGTGTGTGTGTGTGTGTGTGTGTGTGTGTGTGTGTGTCTGTGTAGCTAGTCTCCTGCTTTGTTTGTTGTTAAAGGCATACCTTCATTAGTATACACGCACACTCACACACTTAAAGGTTTAAGGCATTGGCCAAGGCTAATGTTTCACTGGAATAGGAGGCGGGAGTGGTGGCAGCTTCCCTGAGGGCATGGAAAGAAAAAGAAAAGCAAGAAAACAGAAAAAAAGATAAGACAAGCGAGGGAAAAAAGAGAGGGAAAGAAGTAAGGACAAAAGAGGTGGGAGGAAAGAGCAGAAAGCGAGACAGGTTTTGCCGCGATGACCCGACACACTGGCGCGACTTGTCAACATTTCAGCCCTCCTTTCTGTTCTCCTTTCTCAAACTGATGATTCAGCAAGTAAAGTAAATGAAGCAGTGAGGATTTCTATGTGCGTGTTTTGACTGTTGTCTTTGATTTATAACCCTTATTTAACCACGTAGATAGAATAAGAGCATGTACAGCACACAGCTGGGCTTAGTCATCACAGGCAAATGTGAAGGTCACACACACACACACACACACACACAGAGAGACACACAATAGATGTGTTTTAAACTCACCAGACAACAGCCCAAGTTTTATGGAGCAGATTTGAACTGTCTACACGCTTGTGTCTGACTAGGCCAATACTTTTGAGTGTTTACATATGGTTCACAGATTGTACTAAGGTTGTTTGATTTCTGAATATAGATTGCTGAAACTAACATCTTTTAATGGCTGAGTCCAAAAAAAAGAAAAGAAAAACAGACTGTATTAAAACAATTTAGAAAACTCCCAACATCCCTGCTGAACTAGCAAGTTGTTTTCTACAAGATATTTTGACTTAAATTATAATGTCTGTGTTTGTTGGTGGCATGTTTAAAATGTTTCTCATCAATGCTTGACATTGACAATGACTGACAGTTGCCTCAGCATAACACACTGTGGTTCCAGTAACAGCCAAGATGTCCACCAGCAGTAAACACACATCCATACATCAAAATATTCCTTTAGGAATCAAGATTATATATATAACAAGATCCTATGTCCATCAAAAGGTCACATTGATACAGTCTATGGTTGACTGTTGCTTTGTAAGTGTCTATAAGTCTGCTGACACTTGGCAAAAAGCTGTCAACTTAAAAAACGTTAATGCCCAGTTACCAGACTTAACATGTCAAACCTGACAAGCAACAACACAACAATGACAATCCACTTTTTTTTTTTGCTCAGCAGGAAAATACCTATGTGTTGACTCTCAAAGGCATTCTGAAACAAATTCAGGCAGGCTGCAGGTCTTGAAAAAGTCTCAAAATATAGCTTCTGTACTTGATCAAATAGATCCTGGTTAATAAATGATAGCTGTGAAACATTTTACCAGCTCCACAAGAAGTAATCAGCCCAGTTTGTTTTTGCGCTTAATTCTTATGCACAATTTACACCTATCCTATCTCATCAGATGAGCTGGTTAGCCTTCAATAGTAACTCCAGCCTGTTTGTCTTCTCTTCAGGGCAGTTTTAGTCCATTAATCTATCATGTTTCAGTTGTGTCGTAATATCTACCAAACACTTGTACACTTAACTTTGACACTAGTTGAAATCCACCTGAATTCAGGATTACGCTAGTGTGAAAAGGGGGGGAAAAAATAAATCAGCCAACATACCTGTTGGCTGTGTGTTACCAGGTCTAGTGTTGTGAATTGGCTCAGTTTAAACAGCAGGAAACCAGCAGAGAATGAGTCATTAACTTCACAACAAGCTGCAACTGAGGTGTGTGTGAGAGAGTGTGTGTGTGTGTTTGTGTGTGTGTGTGTGTGTGTGTGTGTGTGTGTGTGTGTGTGTGTGTGTGTGTGTGTGTGTGTGTGTGTGTGTGTGTGTGTGTGTGTGTGTGTGTGTGTGTGTGTGTGTGTGTGTGTGTGTGTGTGTGTGTGTGTGTGTGTGTGTGTGTGTGTGTGTACACTTGAAAGAGAGAAACGGCTTGTGGATAATGACTCTTGGCAGTTCCTAACACATCCTTATGTTATTGACACTTCCCCTGGATTATACCTTATTTCCTTCCCACAAACCACACACACACACACACACACACACACACACACACACACACACACACAGGATAGATATAGCTTCACTATAATTACAGGAGTTACATTTTCCTTCATTAAATAGTGTTAATTTATTATTTGGCCTCTCAGACCACATTACCTATCCTTCCTGTCTTCACAGGGAAGAGAACACACACACACACACATACAAAGGGAGGGAGAAAAACAGATGGACAGAGAGTACTGACGCTTATGTAAGCATGTGCAGGCGTCTTAAAACACGTCAGAGTAGCAGTGAAACTCTATGCTTCCCTGTGGTCACAAGAAACAGGTGGTGAAACAGCCCAGCCCATGTGTACGCACCCTGCCAGAATGATTAAGAAATAATTGTGTTTTTTCTCACTTCTTTTGTTTGTTTCTATATTTTAAAGTCAAAGATTTTAGTCAAGTTTTGTTAAAGATCTAGTGTTGTATTCATTATCAACTTTTTCATCTGAAATATGTGCTGTTGGTGAGAGATCACAGAAGCTATCAGTCAATATTTCCCTTTACTAACCGACTGTAGTTTATCATTGTCATCTTTATCCATGGAATGCTTTAATGTGGGTTTGACTCATGAGCTTCAAGGTTATCTGTGTTCCTGAATAACTGAGGTAATGTTTGAGTCACCAAAGTTTCCTCACTTGTTACACATTTTCTGTATTTGCCTTGTACTGATATTTGTTTTTCTTTTTTCTTTTTTTTTCTCAAACAAGTTGTATTTGTACACTAGTATGGGAAAGTACACTAACTTGTTTCCCACATGCAAAATACACCAAGTACAAACTGAAATTGCACGAGCACAAATTGACCTGAAGAGATTGTCTTTATGTCGTTCAGTCAGATTGTACCTCAGTACCTATGATTTTAAAACTTCCATTATAGCTTGTTCAATTACGAATGGCTTTGTTTTATTATTATTTTTATGGGTCATAAATTCAGTTCCAGTGGAAATCCAAAGACTATTTGACAACTATTGTGTTTTAGGTATAGGCCACACACACAGACACACACACACAGACTGGACTTAGATAGCTAAAACCCACATCTTCTCAGGTAGACCAGACCACGAGTAAGGAAGCGTGACGGTACAATGTGAACATGTAAACAACCTCTCTCAAACATTCTGGAAAGTTAAGTAACAACAAAGCAATTTTCCATGTGCTTTTACCCTCCCAGTACAACCCCCCCCCCCGGTCAGCTGATACCTGCGAACATCTAACAACACAGTCATGTTTCTCTGTCTGACTCACCTTTCCAGTCTCTCCTTCTCTCTCGCTCTCATATCATATTTCGCTTTCTCAGTGTTTGAGTCACCCTACCTTTAAAAGCTTGTTTTCAACCACACAGTTTCACTCACAGTTGATGGACTATAATCTCTTCGTGCAAGAGGTTGCACCCATGTGTTTGAGTGACACTGTGTTTTTGACTTTACTGTTGTGCAAGAGGTATTCTCATCTGAAGTGGATTGTCAGTGGCAGCAAGCTCTGTTCTGTTGCCGCTTGTGTGTTTGTGTTTGCATTTCTGAATTCCTGCCGTCTGCAGGGAGGGAAGTTTGCCGCCAAAACATGCAGGTTATATTTAGCAGTGTTAAACTATTAAACCCTTAGGAATGCACTCTTACCCCATATCATTTTAATGCATTCACCCTTACGTCAAGCTTTATAGTATAGTTAAAGTCCATTCTGCAAAGTTAAGCAGTTAGGCTGAGAGAGGAATATTTATTACAATTCAGACAAACATTTACTAGATGATCTGAATACACTCACAGCCTCACATGGTGTAAACAAGCTTGCTTTCTGTGTGTATGATTCTTTTTCAAGGAATATTAGTGCCCGAGTAGGGAATGGTTTTCCTCTTCAATGATCTTCTTGGCAATAGAGTCCTCTCTATGTCGGATTATGTTGCCAGTATTTAACTGATAGTCCTGTAGACTCTATCAAAGTCTTTCTGATATAGCTCATTTTACTTGGAGAAATCGCACATTAAAGGGACACTAATTGATTTTTCCTGACAGGTTCTTCCTCACTTTCAAGAAAAGCCCATATGACGCTGCTCTTGGGCTTTAGTGACTATCAGCTTAATGATTCATAAAGCGATTAGTTAGTTAAAAATAATTAGTCAGTTAATTACCTGTCTAACAGAAAACAAGCAACTTCAGCATCAATCAAAAGTCTTTTCTGCAGAGCACAGTGTTCATCATTATTTTGTCCTAGAGCCACTGCTCTGAGTTCCATGTCTTTCATGTCATTTTCTCTGTTTAGGCATGTTACTGTTGTGTTTACATAATTAACACTTAACATACCAATGTATCTAAACTAAGATTGTCCATACTTTACTTGATAACCAGCTAACTTGCAAACAAAATTAGCTTTCCATCCAGCTGGGAGAAGCAGTCTCACCATGAGGGACAAGCACAAAGCCTCTCCTGTTGCAAATAAGCTGGTCTGAACTCACTGACCTCTGCTAGATTTTCAGTTGTTTTTGGCCCCCAAAATTATTTAGTGGTCCTTTTAATTTCTAATAATCACTTTAGATAGAGAAGTAGTCCCCACTTTAATGATCTTTTTAGCATTTGGGACATATGCTTATATCAGCATCTGTGAAAAACAGAAGAAGGAGGTAAGCAGTTATTTTATTCAACCAATTAATGTCATTAACAATATTTTTGGCTTGCTGCAGGTGAAAAGCACAAGCCTGCACTTAAAGCATGCTCACCATTCCTTTGGTTCAGGTATGGCTTTCATGTCCAGCATTTATCCGGTGCTTTGATGTTATCCATATCTGCTCGGGTCAGGTCAGCACAGCGGGATGGAATGATGAATTACATACTGCGGGTATGTCATTGAAGGTTGGATTAAATTGAAATAAAGTGCAAAGGGACAGTACATTTAACGCCTGGCTAGACAGTCACTGCAGCCCTCCTTATAGGCTTACAGTATACCATGCATGTATATAATATCAATGTGTGTGTGTATCTGTGTAGAATAAACTATGTGTGAGCGAGTGGACAGATTTGTAGTGTGTATGTGCTTTTATTACTCCTCCCACAGACTAATGAAGAGTGTGTGTGTGTGTCTGTGTGTGTGTGTGTTCTCATTACCCTTCTCCAAGGCTAATGAAGTATGTGTGTGTCTGCATGTGTAAGTGTGTGTGTTAAATTGAACTGCAGTTCTGCTCCGCTGTGTTCAGGCGGTTTCATTAAATGATAAAGTTTACTGATGACTCCAGCGGGATCATTATGTACTTGGCTCTCCATTCATACCACACCAGCCACCTTGAGCTTTACAAAAGACCTGCCCCACAGAAAGACAGAGGTTATTTTGCAGTGCAGGTTTAGAGATAAATGACTTGGTATTCACTTAGTGGAGCAATGGCATAGCCAACATGTTTACACACTACATGTTGACTTATATTGTATATCAGCTGTTTACATATTATCCATTATCCCAAATATGGGCACCACACAGTTTTCACTGTTTAAATGTTCTTTTTTTTTCAAGTTAATATTTAAAACAAAATCCCATTTATCCCCATTAAAAATAAATGATAGCTAATGATAAATGATCATTAAGGGAGGAAGATGACTAAGTGTGATCAAAATGTGAGGGTGAGCGAGAAACTGTTTTCAACCCAAGGACACTGTCATGGCTCAGTGCATTTTATATAGCACTGTATGCTTGTGTATTTGTGCATGTGTAGTGTTTTCACCTGAGTATAAGAAGAAAAAAAAAGAAAAAAAAATCACTCCACTTTCGAAACCCACAAGATAGACTGAGAAAAAAGCAGGGATGAGGAAGGAATGAACGAGAGATGTAGGTTGAGTGAGTCTTTCTGACAGTTTGACAGCGCCCCCCTTAACCAATCATTTGTCTGTCACCTCTCTACTCTCAAGCACACTCGACTTGGCTTTAACCTCTTTTGCATCCTTCAGTCGTTGAATCACTTTACAGCAAAATGCCAGAATGCAACTGCCAACTTGTCTAACACACTCCGTGCTTTACTTGGTACTTCATAGCGTTTTTTTCCCCCCGATTTATTTAATATATATCCCAGCTGCAGTTGTAACTACAGACTGTTTACGCATGCAGAACATCTGAGCTTAAATAACCTACAATAAACTGGTAGAGAAAAGTGTGCGTACCTCCACCAATACTAGAATTTCCACATTGTTTAGTTCCTCTAAAACCTTTTTATAACCAGTTTGCACTTTGAGACACAGCATCCTGCTCACAAACAGATGGAAATAAGTGAAAATATTACCTTAATTCAATTCTGTTGTCAGATGTTATCATGTTTTTAGGTCATGGTAGCTGTCACTTAGCTTCCCAAGGTTATTTTACAGTCATTGGATTTTACATTAGAGCCACAGTAGGAACCATTGTTTGGCTGTTCAGCGGCAGTCCATCTGAAATCCTCCTGTTATCTGTCCAGTCACCTGGCACCTCCTCAACTAACTCTGACAGTCCCCTCCTTCATCCTTGATGGTAGAAATGGGTGAGGTGAGTGATAACCAAGTAGACCCCCCCCCCCCCCCCTTGCTCTCTCTGTGTCCCCTGTAAATTGAGCCGCTACATGACAGTGCCATTACCTCCAGCTGCCACAGCTAAATCAAACACTTAAGTGTCTGAGTGATTACTCACACTCCTTGCAAGTGTCCTTATTCTCCCGCCTTTCTTAGCTTCCTTCTCCCTCCCCATTCCGGAAGGAATTCTTTTCTGTTAGATATTTAATACAATGTGCATGAGATGTTTTTCGTATTGTAAGTTCATGAAATGATGACATGCATTCACAAAAATATGGCAATCTTAAAGCAATGACAAAATAAATATGGAAAGATCAAACCAAACTAAAGAGAAACGAAAAGCGTAGACACACATCAAGATGACAAGCCATAGAGAACTGACCTGGATGGCAAAATGCAAATGACTGTTTATTGAACTTCACTGACAATTTTCCATGAAATGTATTTCAGGCAGCGGTAATGATAGGCGTTAAGGATATGACATGCGCCATCTGTGAGCAGGCTGCTGAGATTTTGATCACATCTTCAAAAGATGTTTAATCTCACTAAATCAGTGCAAATGAAGATACACATGACCTTTTCAAACCACGCTGTTGTGTTTGCTGTATGTTGAAGAAGGATTTGATGAGGTAAAAGAGTCAACGTGGTGGCTGCTGTTTTTCATTTCACTCTCTGATGCTCTTGAGATTTAAGTTCAGTTTGCATGACATATGTTGTGTACATATATTATTTCTGATATTTAAAGCCAAGCTTAATTTTTCTTACAAGTATTTCAAGTATTAACTAGTAACACATTTGTCAGCTTTTGGAGAAAAAAAAATGTTTTGAAGACGAAGCTGTAGAATTCACAGGTTTGATCATTAAAAAGGTGCTTTTAGACCAAGAGTGTGACAGAGGATGGTGTGGCAAAATCTGTCAAACATACATTTTGTTGTTGTTAGGTAAACTTGGTCACATTGAGGTGGACATGGAAACTAAAGGATCCATCATTTAGTTTATGAGTTGTAAAATCAAGAAATTGATAGAACATTGTTTCAACCTTTTGTATTACAAAGATGGTGATGACATCAAATGTTTAGCATCAGTGTGGACAGATGGCAGTGTAGAGAATTTAATATCCACAGTGAAAACCCCAATGCTCATCCTCACATAAGCATTGATAATGTCACATTCCGTAATCTCTATACTTCAGTTTTTATAGGGATGTTTTCACATTCACCCCAGCTGCCTTGCGCTCCCTCTCCCTTACACACACACACACACACACACACACACACACACACACACACACACACATCATAGTAGAGCCATCAGGTTATGTGTTAATGTGACTTTTATTTTGGAGTTGGGTTTCCTCAAGATGGCAGCTTTCCAAACTTTTTCACATTAAATAACAACTCTCCATACAGCGCGTCTCTTTCCCATCTTCATCTCTTTCTCCCGCTCCTCATCACCACGTCTCTCCCTTCACTGTCCGACTCCTACGCTACAGCGGCCCCAGTGTGCCATGCATTACCATTTCAGAGAACACACACATAGCGCACACACTGCAGCACAGATGGGTAGCATGGTCTCTGTTTAACAGATGAATAGGTAAATATTTACCATCCCAGATTATCTTTCTTCCACTCTCATCCTTCCATCCCTCCACCTATTGCCTTCCTCTCTATCCCACCATACGACACACATCTGTTTTTTCCCTTTCTGTTGTTTTTCATGGTTCTTCTGTCCCAGTGCTCTTACCTTCATCTTATAACGGGGGCTGCTCACATGCATCTGCTGTGCAAACATGCACATATTTTGAATATATGATGAAGAGGATGGCTGTGTGTATGGAAGCTCATACGCACACATAGGCACATGAGGGTCTCAGTAAACAGTTGATAGTAATTGTGTAATTGATAATAATTGTGCAGAAGACAATGGTGTGTTTTTATGAAGCTTAATTCAGCCTATTGAGGCAGATGGGGGACTAGCTGTGATTATCTTGAGTTTTAATTAAAAGACTTCCGTCTCTTATGAACAGATTCTCCTTGTGTAAATGCTAGCTCAGAGTGGTGGTACACTATGGCTAATGGAGGCTGCTGTCTTCAGGGATGTGATCTCTCTGCCTACATGGAGTAGGAGGAGACATGATAGGAACAAAATACACACAAAAACACACACCTATTTTCCTGCCCTATTATCCTCTTTGATTTAGGGGCTGTAGCGTCCGTTATTGTGAAGCAGCTACAGGAAATACAGGATTAGTGTTGTGGTTAGTGACTGAGACTGCTAATTATCATTTTAAGAAAAGGGTGCTTTCATCTTCTCTCTCTCTCTTCATACAGACAAGAACATAACATCTTTCAGAGTTATTAGTTTATATTCCATTAAAACATAATTCATAGTCCAAGATATTGTAAAACAAAGGAATGATTAAATGTACTGTAGCTCTTTTAGCTTTCCATTTAGGATACATTCACAGATGCTGTTTAGAGAGTCCATAGACCTGATGAGCATTGGAGGATTTGATTTATATTTTTCATTCAACTGCTGCTTGGTACAAGCTGGTTGAAATGTTGATCCTAATTATTTCTATGGATACCTATTAATCACACCACGTCTTATATTACTACTTTAGGCTGCTGCACCACTTTTTTGAACAAGAAAAATGTTTCTTTTGATGTCATTCTCTAATCAATACTAACTGTTGCTAAGTCTTTCTCTGGGCCTAACACACCAGATAACGTCTCATTTGATATATCTTGTTCCTCTATGTCTGTTTATCTCCCTTCCACATGCAATAGAGACTCATTTTGCTCTGTCAGTGCTTTTGGGTTACTCTGCTTTCACTTTTCTTAGTTTATTGGTAGGATAACTATTTTTTCTCTTTTTTTCCCATGCATGTTTTTCACAAACATGCCCTTGTTTAATGAGACTTCCCACATACAGTTAGTTCAGTGTATGTGAACAGAATATCTCTTAATACATTGTCCAACAGTTGCAGTTAAATTACTATTTTAGTTGTACCTATATTCATAGGCTTGTTGGAAAATGTAGAAAAAGACAAATCTCACCCAGTATTAAAATTATGTCAAGCACTTTCTCACTTATGTTCATTCAAGGCTACACCTACAAGCCTTCATTTTAGTTTAAAAGTTTTAAAAATAGCCCTCACTCTGCATACGTTTAATTGAAAGTAAGTTGAGTTGATACCTAATCTGTCATCGGTCTTGATTTTCTCCCTTTTCTGTCTCTGTGTTGTTGCCTCTCTCCATTTTCACACGCACTCTGATTTTGAAAGGTGAACAATAACAAGATTTCTCGTCTCTCATTTTAACAAGGAAAGTATCAGTGTGGCTCTTGTTCATTAGGATCACACATCACACCTCCATCACCCTTAGATCTGGGAGAGACAGAGGTGTCAAAATGACATGTACGCACATTTTTTTTGTGTGTGTGTGTGTACGCGTGTGCGTGTGTTCCTCACAGCCTCCAGCTTAGGAAAATCTACAAAACCCAATTCACACCAGCTTCTCTCCCTCCTCTTCCTCTCAGTATTCTATCTCAATGTGTTGCCCTGGCCTGAATTGTACATTTTTTTCCACCAGTGGTGTAAATTTTCTTAGTGATGCTGTGAGAATGGTAAGGACACACTTGCTTCCTACAGAATGTACAGTGTCTCCGCCGCCACCAAAAGGCCCTACCAAATTAACAAGCTCATAGGAGACACATACTGTATGTCAGTGATCTATTGACGGCAGAAAAACATGCTTGTTTATACACATTGCTAATTGTATTTTCCTTCCCTTCCAAAGTCAATAATAAAGGTTATGAATATAAATAATATATAAATATAAATAAAATGTGACTTATGGACTAAACCTGACTTAAAAAAAAAAAAAAAAATCTTCCTACTGATAACCCTAATGTGAGCACACATGAACATAGTAGAACACCTCAGGTCTCAAAAATTAGCTATATTTTCAGGACGCTTTACTTGATTAATTACTGTATTTTATGAAGCCTACAGGCTGCAAATAGTCCTTTGTTTACCTAACAAAGTAAAGGATTAAAACCATGTGTTTTGTTAAATACCCAAGGGGCTCAGAACCACTGCTTGAGGGGGATCCAATAAGTTAATTTTAATCACAAATTGAGAATTATTCATTAATTCATCCATTTAACCATTCCATGCTCACATTGTTTTACTTTTAATTTATTTACTTTTACTTTTACATTGGAGAGTCAGCAGGCAGATCTGAGAGGTCAAGGATGCCTGTGCCTGCAGGCCATTGGTTAATATTAATGGCCATCCGCCAATTGGAACTCATCAATAGGTCAGAGGTTATCATGGGGTTGCAGATGCAGGAAGTTAATGTAATTAAAGATGCATCATGTTGTCGATTGTAGAGAAAATGTCTTTTCCAGCCATTTCTTAATGTCTTTGTTGAGTTGTCGTTCTCTGTGCTTGTCTGCCGCTTATGCTTTATGCATGTGCCTAGATCTTGTCTTAATGTTTTTTTCAAGGATTGCCACTAATGGATAAAATATTCTTCATATTATTACTTTTTATTCCATTGCTGTCTTTGTCTTGTTTAAGCAGTTCTGTAGCCATGTGCTTATCTATAAGAACAGGGAACATACTGTACTGTGTATATTATCAGAAGTGAAATGCTTATTTAAAATTAAGGGAGGAAATATGAAGAGAGAGTCGGAATAGTTATCATTAAAAAGTTAAATAAAAAAAGTACAATTGATTATGGATTTCTCAGTGACAGTGATCTTTCTATTTCATTGGATCCAATAGTTAATTTATTTTTTAATAAGATCTTTTCAGTTGTCTGTTCCTAACATCTTGGCTTCTTGTGTCAGACTGCTTGCGATTTAACATATCCAATAAAAGCTCTAATGTCCCTCCTATTCCACTGCCTGGATGTTTGATAGAAAGTTGTTAATCGATGACATGGCTTGCTTTTATTGGCATTGATTTCCAATTATTTCTGTATGGCATACTGTTTGCTGTCTCATTTTAAGGAGAAACAAAGCCACTATAGCAAATACTTGCATCCTCAAAAAACAAGCTATTGGGAAGTTGGCTCGTAATTGGAGTCAGCTCCTCAGAAAACTGTCATTGTATCCTGCAAAATTGTTATATTGCTAATTTTGCTTTTTTTATGGTAATTAACAGCTATTTTAGCCACTGGAGATGTTGTGTTAAATGCCCCTGGGATCAAGCATAATCATTGAAACTGTATGGCAAGATGTCAGAACAGCATACATCCGGATTGGTATGCCAAGTATGTACAGCACTCTAGAGATTTATGGTTTTCTGACAGACAATGATATCTTAGCCTTGGAATTTTTTTCACAAGCTGTCCAACTGCTGCCAATACAAACAAAATGTATAGAACTAATCAATGTTTCTATTCCCATTTCCCACGGGCTAAAGATTAATCCAATGAGTCAACAGGTCAATAATTGATAGCAAACGATTGGCAGCAGAGGTTGCTAATCAGGTTTTGATTGGGTGAATGAGTCCATGGAGAAAAGCTTTGGCCTTCTTTAAAGCTATAGAGCCTCACTTAGTTTTTCAAAGGCACGTTTCAGCAGTGGGAAAAGGTTGGTGAATCACAAGCTTCAGAGTCATTTTAAATCATTGATCAAGTAGTAGTTTGAGGTCGATGAATCTTTTCCAGTATTTGCACAAATCATCTTCTGACATTTTGGTATTTTTCAATATAAATGAAACCATCGCTAATGCATTTTTTTTCCTTGTTATATTGTTTTAACTTATTTGTTGCTTTTGTGTAATTTTAGAATACATTGTTGAATCTTTTGATTGCTGTAATGTTCGGCTGAAATATGTTTTCTATCTTTGTCAGTTATATGATTTTATTTCACCAAGAATGATGATCAAAACAAAAAATGTTGATATCCATGATAACCAAAGGGAAAATGGAGTAAGCTACACAAAAGTACCATAAGCTGTCAACACGAACACATCAGAGTGATGCATAAGAAGTGTTTTAAGGTGGCTTCACAGCAGTGTGTTTTAATGCTACATTTTATTCAACCAGTTCAGATGCTTGCCCTTTCATGGAAAGACTAGATGTGAAACTGTAGTTTTTAATGCCTTGCTCAATGGAATCTTTTTCAGAAAGGTTTTCACAACCTGGAAAATCAAGTTTTGCCTAAAAGCTTCTTTTTTTCTTTCTTAGGGTCCCAGGTGTAACCATCGCTACAGATATAATCTGCGGTTTTCCTGGTGAAACGGAGGAAGATTTCCAAGAGACAATAGACTTGGTGAAATGTTACCGGTTCCCCAGTCTCTTCATCAACCAGTTCTACCCCAGACCTGGTACACCAGCAGCCAAAATGGAGCAAGTACCAGCGCATGTGGTGAGAGCAGACAAGGATACAGAGATTATTTTACTGCTAGTCATCAGTTCATATTTATATCTTTACCACAATAGTATAAATTCAGTCTAAAACATTTGTATCTATTATTTTGTTTGTTTGAAAGCAAAGTAAGACATATTTGAATGGGGCTGAATTCACATGCTAGTGTGTCAAAGTGCAGAATGAGTGTGACTGTTATTGCCAAATTAATAACACAATTCACTTCACAGTTATACACAGTTTTCAAAATACTGTATGTTTGCCAGTATTCAGACAATGACATAAGTACCTTTAGTGCACAACTGTGAATTACAGTATATTTTTTAATTATCTCATTCTTATCTAGACATAATATATGCATATACATGCACACATTGCTATGGACTTCTGTCTCTGCTGGTCTCTCTGCTTCAGAAAAATGCTTCTGCTTACGCTTACGCTTATGTGTTAACAGTTGTGCCTGCTGTTTTATACACTCAACAATGTAGAGTAAAAAAATATGATATTTCAACTATGTTATGGATTTCAGCTTTAAAACCAACCCCCCAATTTTAAATGTAATGGAATACAAAATAAGACAGCTTGAACGATAACAAAAGCTGTATTATGAGGAGTAACACATTTGTATTTTGGGCAAAGATATTTCCTGTGTGTATGCTGTTGATGTATGCTTACACTGCAAGTGCACACACAAATTTGCATGTGTGTGTTATGAGGAAACACTTGCCAGCCTCTTGTCAACTAAAAATGTAAAATCCCGTTCCAGTTCTGTCATGACTTCTGTGCAAATTTTAATATTATTAATCCTGAAAGCCATCAAAAGTGTGTTTGTGTAGAGTACATGAGACATACGCCGTCTCACTGTCCCTTTCAGACAGACAGACTTACACATACAGTAGACTTATGAAGGCACAGAGTATTAATGTGTAAATGACTAAGTGTTAAAGCCTGCTTTTGAGTTAAACATTTGCCTGTTGGCAGTTAACTGCAGCCATAACATCCAGATTTGTTCAAAGTAGAGAGCACCTGGATGGCATTTAGTTGGGATGTGGAAATAGCAACAACTACGGGTAACTGTTATAGGATGAGACCTGTCTCAATAGCATAGGATCCGTCAGTCAATCACACATGTCAAAAAACATACAAGTCTTAAACCTGCAATATGCTTATATGAGTGATGATTTTCAGAATTTAAAAAAAACTGTGTATTGAGGTATTTCAAGATAAAATGTCCAATATTTTGCCCCTGTCTTTGAAGGATCAGTGTGTAGGATTTATGCATCTAACGGTGAGGTTGCAGATTGTAAGCAACTGAATACCCCCTCCTCTCCCCTTACAAGCTTGTAGGAGAGCGTAAGGTGAAAAAACTTGAAAGGCCCTCTCTATAGCCAGTGTTTGGTTTGTCTGTTCTGGGCTGGTGTAGAAACATGGTGGTACAGCATGGTGACTCTGTGGAAGAGGACCTGCTCTCTGTGTAGATATAATAATAAGCTAATGAAAATACAAGGATTCTTATTTCCAGGTGATTATACACTAATTAAAATACACTAATGAATATTATATTGCATTTCTGCAAATCTTACACAATGATAGCTAAGGTCTATATGCCATAACACAATGTCTTATGATGGGTGCTGCTTAATTTGGACCTCTTATTGTTCTCTGTTTTACCACACAACTCCTCATAGATAGTCTCACTCTGTGTCTCATTGTCTTTCTCAATCTGCTGCCAAATTAAACAATTAGTGGCAAATGAAGCCATAATTGTTAAGAAAGGTGTGTGCGTGCGTGCGAGCGTGCATGCGTGTATGTGAGGGAGTAACAGCAGCGTTTACTTTACCTTTTGCCTCATACTGTAGGTATGTTAGCATCATTGTTTGACCCACAGTCATCTATGACATAATTGTAAAACTATCAGTCTACAAGTAGATTGAATATTGATGCACAGTATGTACATGTTATGGTCAAATGTAGTTCTGGGTATTGGTTATTTTAATAACATACATCACTAATGCATTGGCTAATTTGCTCAAAGTAGGCCCATAGTGGTCTACTTACATCATTACTTACCTCTACATTAAATAATGTTGCATTATGTTATGTTATCTATATATGAGCATCATGTTTCCAAAGTTGAGAAAAAATTCTATGCAACAAAATGCAACACTTCTCACATTGTTGCATCTTAACCATGGTAGATTGCTTTGTGCTTGTTTTTCTTTAACAGAGATGTTTTTCTTTGACTTTTTTTTTTTTAGTTTGACCTGCTATGCTGTACTCTATATGTCCTATCTTTTCTTGCATTTACACTCTCACTCTGTACCATCAAAGTGTTGACACATCTCTTTCAAGTGGAGTGTCTTCATAAGTCATTCTCTTTTTCCCTCCTCCCTCCTTCCTGTCTTCATCCTCTGAAGAGAAGCTGAGTGTGTCTTCGAGGGATCAATCCCCAGACAACCACACCGCTGCTTCACTTCTTCTTATCTTTTTTTCCCCAATCTCCTTTCTTTCTCCTCCATCTGTCTCATCTGACTTTTATTGTCAGCGGCTGGATGTCAGCACACATCTGTCTAAGGCCTCATTCCAGAGGCATCACTTTGATAGTCAGACTGTGGCATATTGCTGGATCCTCTAGAAAGCCTTTTTGCTAAATCAGCCTCTTTTTAACATATGATATTATTTTGAGAGCTTGTTTTAATATTTATTTGATGACTATGCGGTCTCTCAAAATCACTGATAATGCATGTAAAGTGCATGTAAAATGTCAAAAATGCAAAGGCAACAAAGCGATGACTTTCTTCACTTTAACAGTGGTGTATTTTTGTTTACCACATTGAATAAGATCAACTTGATCACAATATCATCCTACATTTGTAATAGCCATTCTCACTGGTCATCTAATTGTTTAAATTTAATATTGGTTCTTGACAGAGAATAGTCAAAGGAGAGAGAGGGAGTCATAATAATACATTAGGTGCACTGTAACAAGTACACCTGCTTCGGTGGTTAAAGCTGCACACAACATCACATCATCAGTCAGCATGCACCTGTTCTCTCTCTCTCTCTCTCACACACACACACAAACACACAGCGAGTGGTGGCAGCTAGGCGACGTCTATGCCATGTAGGGTCAGTCATTAATAAAGTGCACCAGATGGTTTGTCTGGGACACAACTGTGTTGAATAGCCACAGGAGGAATGGATGGAGAAGTAGATGGAGTAGGAAGCAGAGACAGAAGAGGGCCTGAGCGAGAGATGAGAGGTAAGGAAGGAGGGAGAAAAGCTAAAAGGGAAAGGGGGGATGGATGGGGGGAATAATATTAGACGGAAAGAAACGGCTATAGGGACATGCTGATGGAGGGGCCTTGAAATTACAATCTCCAAGAGCCCCTACTCACCTACTTAAATGTGTTAGTTGTAGATTATGAGGATGTCATTCACACTATTTGACTGTGAGAAATCTGGTAGTCTGTCTGTTTTATATTTTACATTAACCCTATAGTAGTGCACTCTGCCCTTGAAAAGCAAGTGCAGATTTTGTACCTTTTTTTTTCTCATTATATGAAGGTTTCCCTTTTCTAGTATCATTATTAAAATGATGCAAGGCACAGTTTCAGACTCACAAAATCACATTCATTGGGATTGTTGCCCTCACACAAGATGTTTTCAGTTATTTTACTTATTGTACCTTGCAAGACAGATGGCTCAAAGGTGGTTTTAGACATGGTAGTAAGTGTAGGTTGTTGCACCTTTGTAACATATCTTGAGATGGTGTTTGGTAGGAAGTGGTTAGGCTTGTCAACAGTATCTAGTGTTTTGACAGCAATGGGCATTCTTTCTGATAAGCTTGGTAAGCGTACTGTCAATGTGTCCCATTCTCCAGAGTCGCAGGTATTGTTATGTGTGAGCACGTGTGTTAAGTGGAAGTAGCTGGGATAGATAAATATTATGAGCTGTCAAATGTAAGATTGAAGTATGGGGTAGGAAATAGTTCCCCTCCTGCTTAAGAATCCTGGAAAATTGACTCAATTTCTTATACTGGAAAACACACTGCAAAGAAGAGAAACTGGAATGTTATTTCCTTAGTTTTTTAAGGATTGCACTATATTCTTGCCCTTTTCCATTTTCCTGCACTCACTTATACACTGATTTGTAAAATAAAATAAAAAAAGACATATTACTCATTGTAAAAATATACATTATTAGGCCTAAGCACTGGTTTATTTATTTTAATAATGCTGGCTCCTTGTAGATAAAAATCAGGTAACTGAATATAATTCTGTTGCACTATTAGTACACTGGACGAATGTGAGATAATTCAAATACAGAAAGCAGGGTTGGCCAGTCATTATATTACCAAGAAGTGATAACATATGCTTTAGGAAAGGTATACAAATGAAACACCCTACTACCATAGTGCTAATATTTGAGGATAAATGTATTGTTAATATTAACTTTTTTTTATTTTGATGATGTTGCATCACAAAATACGGATTTGCTTCATCGGTTTCATTTCCAGCCATGATATAAAACACATATTTGAATAGAAAAACACACAGATTTGTCTCAGTAGTTAGGTGAAGCAGAGAAAACACATAGTGCTGGCGAGAGTCCAGCTGTGATGAGGTCCAGGTGTTTTGTGGTATCTGTAGGTCTAGCTTATTACCTATTGTAATAGGTGATATATGAGAGAATGCAGGATGGAGGGGTAGAGCAGAGGCAGATGGAAGGAATAGGAGACCACAGGGATGGAGGGAGAGATGGGAGCATGTTGAGAATAAAAGGATGTGAATGCTATTAGCTTGGATCTCCATAATCATCCCCAGGTGACCAGAACTTAGGCTTGATAAATGGACCTGCTGAGAGGAGGGTGTGTGTGTGTGTGTGTGTGTGTGTGTGTGTGTGTGTGTGTGTGTGTGTGTGTGTGTGTGTGTGTGTGTGTGTGTGTGTGTGTGTGTGTGTGTGTGTGTGTGTGTGTGTGTTTTAGGCTGGTATTGGTATGTAAGATAGAGTTGAGAATGAACAGCTGCAGGAGAGAGAAAGAGAGAGAGGGAGGATGTGATAGAGAACGAGATTAGCTGTTGTAGTGGGACAGTGTTTTTTAATTTCCCTAGGTTGTAATTGGTTAAGAACTCCATTACCCACGAGGCACCAGTGCGGCTGCTGTCAAAGTAAAACAGCTGGCTGGCCACTAGTAGCTCCATCTCCATGCTTCACTATCATTTATCTACGCCTGGACACACCCGCATGGACACACACACAGACACACACATGCATACTTCACCCCCTCTCTGTCTCAAATGCAGACACTTACTCTCTCACACACATATCAGGGGAGGCAATAACACTTAACTAAAGGCAGTCTAACAGGTATTAAGGTTGAGTTAATGGTTAAGTTGCTGTCTGGGGCCAGGCTGCCCTGCAGATGATTAATGAGGACCTAGTTCACTAATAATGGAAGGAATAACACGTTGCATTTTAACGATCACAGTTTTTAATGCCACATTTAAATGCATTTTTGGAAGCGGAATATGTCATCAGTATGCTGTTCAACAAGAGTTTTAAATAGCTGGAGGGACTGACAGTAACTATTTTCTGCAGAGTGTAAAACAATGTTTTCCAGTAGATTTGAGTAGGAAAGAGTGTCACCCAAACAATTCAAGATTTGAGAAAAAAGGGAATTTAATTGATTCCTGTGTGAATATTTAGTCAGTGTAGCTGCAGGGTAATAGTGGTGAACAAAGCATTACACACAAATTTGCGAGAACAGTTTTAAAACTTGCACACTTCATTATTGTTTTAAACAATGCTCAAATTAGCACCAAGATCATTTAGTTAATGTGTTCTTGTTTTATGCGTGTTCAACCAGTAATGATATTTTCCCCACTTCTAAATTACAAAAAAAAGATTAACTAATTTAACTAGTAATGTGATTTTTCTCTAATAATATAACTTTAATCTATTAGATACTGACTAAGTAGACAACATACATTGTATTAGAAAATTATTTCCCCAACTGCTCTTAATTTAACAATGTTTTATAGTGCACAGTTAGTGAGATATGTAATGAGTGTAGCAACTGTGTATATAACCTTGCTTTACTGAGTTGAACATGTGTCTTAATAACACAATGAAAGCATGTTAAGTTTATAATGCCCTCTCATGTAATATAATCACATTTCTGGTCCATCTTTATAGCATGTTAGTGTCACAATAACCCACATATGATCGCATTTAGCATAATCTCTCTCTCTCTCTCTCTCTCTCTCTCTCTCTCTCTCTCTCTCCTTCTCTCCCTCTCTCTCTCTCTCTCTCTCTCTCTCTCTCTCTCTCTCTCTCTCTCTCTCTCTCTCTCTCTCTCTCTCTCTCTCTCTCTCTCTCTCTCTCTGTACAATATATAGTAGATAACCTTTCTGTACCTTAATTAAAAGGAAATGCAGTAGTTCAGGCACTACCCATCAACAAATAGATGGAACATGTTTTGTCAAGTGACCTCTACAAAGAGAGAAAGGTTCCACACACAGACACCCACATAACATCACCATTGTGACCATTCTCCTTGTAATGCTTTAGGAAGTGTTAATCCTTCACACAGACACACATATCATGCCTAAGGTTTTTCCTAGAGTAAGATAACACACACTCACACACAGATACACATGCCGTAGGTCTAGGCTCTATAGCACTAACATCTGTCTGTCATTAGGGAAAGACAAACAGGCACATGCTGGTCAGCCGGCGGCTTAGACACTAAAGGCCAAAGCAAGATCAGTGTTACCTTGCCCCACAACAGATAAACTTTGGCACTGATGTGCACATACTTGTTCACATAGACATGCACACACACATTTTTACTCAATGTCATATGCTATCACGCATAACTTTTTCTTTACATGATAAGTGCATGCACAGTGTCTTAGTATTTAGTTATTTTTTATTAACTATCCATAAATCCTACCCTACATTACAGTCAAGAATTGCATTTCTTGCCTCAGAGCTTTACAGCAGTATGCACATATCTCTATTTTACATGAAATTGTCTTGTGTAAAAATGAGTGTTTTTATGTCCACTTGTAAAGCATTACTCATAAAGCGAATAAGTTGTTGGATGTTCTTGGCAGAAGTGTGTGTGTTTCTGTCTACACTGCTCCTGTCTGTGTTTGGAGTCTGTGTATGAGTACAAGTGTATACATCCATGTAATGTCACTTCCCCTTAGACACAGCATCCGTCTCTGGCGGCAACAACAGATGGACGTCATGGTAACAACCATCGTTCATCATCACTACGGTGACAGGTCCACAGACACACACATAGACGGTGGCTTTGCATTGCTGGGTTGTCTACAACACAACCTTGACAGCATGGTAGATTAACTTCTCTGGTTGATGGACCACACAGACATGCACGTACACACACATACCTGTATAAAAACACATCATGTGCAGCTGTAACACGCTACTAATAAAGCTTGTAAAATTAAATATACAATGGAATAAAAGCAAGAACACAGACTGATGTTTAATAAGGTAGACTTTAATTAGAAATGTAAAATTAAGTATTATTTTTAAATTATATTTTTACAATATAACAGATTTTTGTGTATTAATCAAGTAGTTATAGAGCTTTTTTCTGTATGATGTATGCAGTTCTCAGCAAAAATAAACTGTGAAATGTATCTGTTGATAATCATATTGACAAAATACCTGCAACATTACACATTTGACCATGGTTTCAATGTAATGTCTTTACCTGTCACAGACATTACAAAAATATAGCAGCTCTCCATGTCATAACAAGGATGTCAATTATTGTCAACATATGATATGAGTAGGCATGTCCGATAATATCGGCCCTCCGATATTTACAAAAAAATGTAATATCGGGAAGTATCGGTATCGGGTTTTTATAACCAATGTTTGTTCTGTAGGGTTCAGCATTTCCGAGCCTGCATGAACGCAGCATTGGACGTTTAGCGGCGCGCACTTGATGACGTATAACAACAACAACAAAGCGCTAGACTCGTGGGTCGCTAACAGTGGCTAAAAAGTTCATAGCGTCCACCGCCATGTACACGAACACAAACCAGAAACGAGGTTTACCTCCTCGTTGTCGTTTTCTTTGTTATGTTTTCTGCGAGTCGCCTCTGTGACGTCACCGTCAGAGTCCGATGGGTCCTATCTGGGTCCTACTCTGCTGGAGACACAACAGCTGAGAGGACCGAGTGAGAGGACGTTTCTGTAAAGGTCCCGCCTCCAGAAACGGGGCTTATGTCTGTGGTTTGGAACTATTTCCAAGTGTGACCTACGGATAGTACATTTGCAATGACTGCAAAGCAGCATAATAAATATGGCAATTTTTTTCCATAACTTAAGTTGAAGTTCTCTTATTTTGCACAGACAGTGTTTACATTTGGAAAGCCATGTTGCATTTATGTATGCATCCTGTTGGGCATCACACTACAATTAGGCATAATGTTTTAATTCCACAATAGGAGATATGTTATGTTGTTACCTAACAGTTTTGGTGTAAAAAGCCTGCATATATCGGAAATTAAGATTTGGACAATATTGGAATATCGGATATCGGCAGAAAAGCCAATATTGAGCATCCCTAGATATGAGTGAGATGTGCTCAGTTAAAAAGAAAAAAAAAAGAATAATGGAGAAATACAGGCATTGCAGTAACTGCGCCGCAGCAGCAACACTGTCTGTGTGGGACACAGGTAGGCGGTGTGGCCCAGACTTCTGCAGGCGTGTATGTTGGTGTGTGTACTGTTGAACTGGATCAATTCTGCTGGGAGCTCATTGGGCGCTGAAAAATCCTTACCTGCGGTTGCATCTGTCTTACACACAACACACACAGACACACACACACAGCAGAACATCACCTAGTACAGACTGATAGTGAGAATGATGAAGAGACGGCAGGAGGAGAGAGAGAATAGTTTTGAGGAGCAATGATGAGAGGATTGCTCTCACCTAAGGTGCTCCAGGCAGAGAGTGAGAGACACAGACTTATAAGGGGATGGGGGTTGGCAGGGTTGGGGGGTGAGAGAGTGGAGACAGAATGATAAGTATGAGTGTTCCTCACTGGAGAAAAACAGAGGGAGAGGTGAAGAACTGAAGGGGTACATAGAAAGGCAAAGTAAAGAGTATTTGGAGATTCTGGAGAGCCCTTTGGCAGTGAGAGCAAGAGGGAATCGGGTGAAAACAAAAATGAGAGGATGGCAGATGGACAGGGCCAATGATTATAGGATTGTCTGGATCAGAAGAGCTCTGGGTGAACAGAATGAGTATGAGATGGATAGAAATGGAGCATAGGGTGAAGAAAAACAAATGAAGGGATACACAAATGGAAGCAATGGAGAGAGGGACAGTGATGAAAAGATTGGCCTCACTAGAGAGAAAAGGGTGCGGTTGGCCAATGGAAAGGAATACAATTGTCACCTTTAAACACTTCTACCCTTATACTTTTATTTCACCTTCCTTCTCTTGTCTTTGCTGTTCATTTTGTCAGCCACTTCTTTTCTTTTCCACTACTTTTCCCTTTTTTTGGCACTTAAAAATATATCCTTCCAGCCTGTAATGTGATTTCATAGTTAACTTTTGCAACTTGGTCCAACTTTTTCAACTTGACTACACATAATGTATGTATTAATAGATTTTTCTTTCTCTCTATCTCTACAATGACCCCTCTCATCTGCTCATACTCAAGCTGTCTTTGCCTATCCTGAAGCTGCATTTGTCTGTCAAGCTGTAATGATGCCTGTGTGTGATAGTAGAGCGACTTGTAGGTTGTCTGCTCCATATGTACAGAACTGGCCTAAGGACATTAAATCCTGCCCTTTACATACTAACTAACACTGAACAAGACAGAAGGAGAGAGCAGGAGCGAGCATTGCAATGAATGCAAACTCCCTTCAGCTAGCATATACATATATCCTTCCCCCTTAGCCAGACATGGCCTAATCAGCAAGCTAATTAGCGTTCTTTGTAACTGCGTCGGCCTCATGTAACTGATTGCATTAACAACTGCCACACATCAAACAGTCATGTCTCACGCTTGTGCATCTCATTACACATTAAGGACATGCAAGGTTAAGGCCAGACTCTAAGCAGAAATAAAATGAGAAACTGAGCAATATTTTCTGCCACAGCTGGTGGGCAAATAAATGTATTTTTTCCCCTCTGTTCATTCCATATTTTATAGATTTAATGAATTACTGTAGGCGTTGTTCTCAGCCATGATATTTTTCTCCCTTCTGCTTAAGTGACCCAATAAGTTAACATCAGTTGAACTGTGCTGCATGTCCATCTATATGCCATATCATATCATTAATGCTGTGAAGAAATGTATAAAATCTATAAATTCTGATCAACTGACAAATTATGAATTTCTCCACTTACACAATTCATGAAGACAACTGCCTAAGAGACAGTCTACAGTACAAACTGGAGAAAAGCTTACATTTGGTGATTAATCTTTCTGCATTGGACAATAGGGAACAAGTCCTGCAGTTCATTTTATTTATGAGGCCTGATAGGGTTTGGAACGGTAAAACAGATCAAGGAAAAAACAAGGAATACAGAGAGAGTCGCATTCATATTGTTTAATGGCTCGCACTGATTAATATGATAATGATAATGATAAATCATTAATAAAAAGCAGGTGGTAGACTTTCTTCATCTAGATGAATGGCTTTGAAGATTCTAGGAAAAAGAAGAAAAAAAACATTTTGCACTGTAAATAGATGTTATATTGTGTATAAGGTGTATAGTGGCTTTTAAATTTTACATCTTTTGTTTTTCTTCTATCCACAGAAAAAGCAAAGGACTAAGGAGCTGTCACAACTCTTCCACTCTTACAACCCCTATGACCACAAGGTAAGACGATCACTGGTTCAGATATGTGCATGTGCCTCAATCAGTCTGCCTCCGGCCTGTTTCAGTTTGTCTTTAAGACGTGCAGGTCTTTATTTTTTCTGTGCGATACAGTGAATTACGTGATCTGCTCATTCGCTGTCTGAATCAATGTATTGTCTTCATGGCTGTGGTGAGTTTGTTGTCACCTCAAGATAGACACCTCTAGTTAGCGATCTAGTGGATAAGAACAGCTCAAGTGTTTGTTCCTGATTACATGGTATAGTGTGTGTAAGTGTAAGTCAGGGATTTATCTTCTCAACTGTCTGGGTGTGTACTCGTGTATTTATGTGTGTATGGACTCCTGCATTATGAGGTTAACATCTGACAGCAAACTGACCCTGCCTCTCTTTAGGTATGTTTATGATGATGAAACCCTTGTAACAAGTGTATGCGTGTGTGAGTGAGCGCTTACATAAAGACGTCCCTCTGAAGTGACAACCCTGTGACAACAGCTGTCACCACGGTTTCAGCCATCAAGAATTAGACAAAAATGTATGTTGACATATTAGTACATCTTAAGTCTGTGTATGTTTTCACTGAGCCTCATATGTATTTCTCACTACACATATACATTCTTGCCCAACAGCAGAGTAGTGATGTAAACACTACTTTCTTATTATTGTGAGAAATAGGACAAAATATTGTACAAGAAGGCAACAACCTGCCACTGCAGATTGAATGTAGTGGAAGTGTTTTTCACTGAAGGTCTTCCTTGTAGTTTTCATCATCATTCTTTTTTTTTTCTTCTATTTGTAGAGTTTACATCTCTAGCTGAGTTTGTGCCTGTAGTGCAGGTGTTATATGTTACACACGAATTAAAAGGATATGAGAGATCACGTTTACACTGTGGCAGATGTGGATATTGCCTCCCCCCCACACACACACACACACACACACACACACACACACACACACACACACACACACACACACACACACACACACACACACACACACACACACACACACATAATAATACACATCAATCACACATATACAGGGAATGTGAATTGAGCTAAGTTAGCAGTGAATATCTTCATAGTACATTGTACAAAATGTTTGCATTTAAATGAGATGCTTAGTATTTGTGAACATGCATGCACCTCCAGTATGATTCCCAGAGGAACTGAGAGAGCCACCTGTTTTGACAGTGTGCCTTACTGAGCCTGCTGTGCTGAGCTTCTACATCTCACTAATATCACTGAACACTTTTTTTTCCTTCGTGCTTCTCTGTGCTTTTGTAAACATGCTGATTCATTAAGGTTAGCATTGCTCAAGTAATTGAATCATTTTATTGGAAATGTCCCACTAAGCCCAAGGAATAGCTCTGAATACGTAACACCTTGCAAACCAATTCCAGAACTTTTGAAATATACTTGTACAGAGCCCCTTATAACAGGAACATGTTGTTGGCTGTAAAAACGTACTGTTTGCTCATTCATGTCATGTGGCAGCTGTGGCCAGCTTGGATTGCAGTGGAGATTGCAGTGGATTCTTATAATGACAAATTGTAGTGGTGCACAAACAATGGTTTCTCCTCTGTATCTATGTATATATAGTTGGAAGCTAGTTTTTGTGTGTGTGTGTGTGTGTGTGTGTGTGTGTGTGTGTGTGTGTGTGTGTGAAAATACACATACCTATAGGGGGTATGTGTTTTATTCTCAAAAGCAGAATTTTGTGTGAAGTACCACTTTAAAGACACTGTATTGTCTCGCCAGTTCTTAGACCTCTTGATTCACTCTGAGCCAGTGTGCAGCCTCAGATCTTCAGGGATGAAGCCCCCTGTCCATTCCAAAGATAAAACTGAAGACGAAACAAGGCCGCAGTTGAAGCCCTACACCTTTTGAAGTGCCCTCTCTGAGAAGTTGTGCTTTTTTTCTTTACTAGAAAGGAAATTGTTAACAACTGTTTCAAAATATGAATTAGTAGGTTCTACTACATGACATCTCCAAACATCAAATCCCCAGCAAAGTAATATGTCAACTAATGCACTGATATTGTTGCCTATTTCACTTGATTATCTAAAGAAATCCTTTTATAAGGTGTCTAATAGCCCAACATAGCCAACACATTGAAGTTACTAATCTTCCATGCAGCTCAACATACAGTCATGTTCCTGTAGGTCTTATTCCATTTGCTGAGAACGTGTAGAGGTGGACGTTAATCCCCTTGCATTACAAACCCAAATAGTGAGATGTGATTTAATGATAATAAATGCAATGTAATGCATGCTTCCACCCGTATCAGCCATGGTCCTGCTGTCCTTGCCCGTGTCCATACACTGAGGAAGCATTGAGGCAAATCAGCTTGTATTAAGCCCATATAGCCGTTAGATAGAAATAAATGAAGTCTGATAATGTCCCTCATTTTACAATAAATTCCCCTGGGTGTCTAGCCTTTCAGCTTACGGTTTTATGTAAGGATATTTTGTGTTTACCAACATTTGTGTGTGTGTGTGTGAGAGAGAGAGAGAGAGAGAGAGAAAGAGAGAGTGAGCGAATGAGAAAGCGTAAACAGATTTAGGGAAGGGACAAATTGGTGGCGTTACAGCTATTATTGCTAATACGCATCCTCCTATAGGTACAACAAGGTCATTAATAAAGAGTCGGGGTAAGGGGGGTTTGGGTTAGAGAGGCTTTATTGTTCCAGAGCCTCAGGCTACCAACCAAATGAAACAATGTTTTTAAATGAACTAATTGTTTTTTTGTTGTTGTTTTTTTAAATAACAAGCTTGTTTCTTAATCTCCCATGGCTAACTTGGAGTCACAAATGTAGAAAATGTCTAGCTTTAATGCAAACAAACATGACTATCAATGAGATTTATTTCTTTTTTTGATTGCTCTCTCTCTCTCTCACACACACTTCCTTTCTTTCACTCTGTACCTTAACTAGTGTTGTAAATGTTATTGTGAGTTAGAGCTTTTCATGTTTGTTCATAAACATACAGACAATTGCACTTGCTGTGTGTGTGTGTGTGTGTGTGTGTGTGTGTGTGTGTGTGTGTGTGTGTGTGTGTGTGTGTGTGTGTGTGTGTGTGTCTCTGTGTGTCTCTGTGTGTCTCTGTGTGTGTGTATCTCTGTGTGTGTGTGTGTGTGTGTGTGTGTGTGTGTGTGTGTGTGTGTGTGTGTGTGTGTGTGTGTGTGTGTGTGTGTGTGTGTGTGTGTGTGTGTGTGTGTGTGTGTGTGTGTGTGTGTGTGTGTGATGATTAATGTGAAGTATCCTATAGCCAGATGGTGCTGAACAAGGCCCATCCATCAGCAATGAAAAGACCAGTGGGCAGAAAGCTGGCAGAGCACTTTGTCTAGGGCCAATGCCCCACACTGGACACACTCACACTGTCAGACACAACACACACAAACACACTCATTCTCTCTAGGGCCTTGACTGTGTAACCCACTGAGCCATGTTGGAGTCTTGTGTTGTGTTTTGAAATACAAATTATCGCTTGTTTTTTCTGCCTGGGTTCCACATGAGTGGTGGTGCCTCACCCTGAAAATAAGTCTGGTGTAGTTTCGACAGTTACAGTCACAAACTATTCTGAACAGTTTCAGTTCAAGGGTCAAATAGTTGAATGTTCTACCATTCTAGTCATTTGTGTTCATATAAGTCTCTGAATAAGAGGACATGAAGAAGACATTAACTGCACTGTCTAAAAAAAATTGTGTGTATGTGTATTTACTGTAGTTACGGGAAAAGTATACTTTCAAAATACACAAATGGATTTCCCTCCCTTTGCTCTTATTACTGTGTAATCCAATGTTAAAGATTTTCTCCAGACCAGTTTTAAGATGAATATAAAATACTTAATAAGAATTAAGTGTCTGTTTTTCCACAAAAAGTTCAGTTGTCTTGTTAAAATACTTAATATTGCATCTACTCCTTCTCCCTCTACAAAAATGCAGATATATTACATTTCATTCTATTCGACACAATAGATCTCCTGCTTCTACTGAATAGTCAATTCTCAGTGAATGTGTGTTCATGGCTTCATGTTTTCACATCACACCTTTTGTAAGTTGTGTACTGGACCAGGATTGCATTCAAAACTATTTGTCACAAATCATGCTTAAAGGCTCATCCCGTAAAATCCGATTTTCAGTGAGCACAGACAAACTTTTTCACTTTCAAGCAGATGAACGTGAAAACAGCATTCTAGTTTCAATCTCTGCAGATATATTACTCTGCACAATGAAGCGCAAATATTCAACTGTAGGAGCAAAAGTGCAGAGGGATTTGAAGTTTTTCTCCCAGAAGGCTTTGCACTACCTTGTCGAAGTTGTGGAACTCTCATCATGCATAGGTGTGTCCACGCATTCAGCTGTTTCTGGCAGAGCTAACAAAGCCCCTCGTCCCTCTCACCCCACGCTGTCATCGTCTCCTGAGAGCACACAGACACTCGCATCCATTCTCCACGCTGTGTTCATAGGCCTGAATGACAAGGGTGACAGTTTTCCCTGCAGCAAGAGAGGAGGGACAAGCTGTCAACATGGCCCATTGCACCTGCCCAGCCCCACACGAGACACAGAAAGAGAGAGAGAGAGAGGGAGAGCAAGAAAGAAACGTGGAGGATGAAAATAGATAGGGAGGTAGAGGTTGGTAAATGAAAAGCTGATAATGAAAGACTAACAAGAGAAAGAAGGCATTAGGAGAAAATAAAACACTTAATTACACTCAATAAACTTCCCCCTTCAGTTATTGTGAAATCCCAGTTTGCCGCATAGAAGTTGACATAATTATTTATCATTTGAAGAAAGAGAAAAAAAGGTAATTAGTCTAACAATTCTCTCTCTCCACAACAGATCACTTTTTTATATTTTCCGCACGTTGCTAAACTGAACAATTAGTATTCTTCTTTTTTTTCTCCCATTTGGCTTTTTTAATTACTTTTATATTGTAGACTGAGATTTTCTTAAGCTGCTGTTTTGCATTGTTGTGAAAAGCTAACCTCCATCTTTGTCGAACTTGACATTTACTTGCCACATTTTTTTTCCCCTCCTTTGCTGTTAATTAACTGACTATGCAAGGCATAGAAGGAGGTGGTGGAAAGAGAAAAAAAAGAGACAGAAATATTGGATGTGGTGATTTATTTTCTTGCCATGCTCCCTTAACTTGTCTTTCCACCCATCTGCTAATCTGGCTATTCGGTGAAAAACATTTCCAGGTTCTGCATGGCTCTTTAGAAATTCTGGACATATCCTAAATTATCTTATAATAATCATATATCATATAAAAGTCTGGTGTATGGTGTGACATATTAACGGATGTTCAAACTATACATACGTAATGTCACATGTTCCCTATGAGAGCATCCAAAACAATGCTTGGTTGTGAGATATATCTCCCTGTGGGAGTCTATGAGCTGCTAATGCACAACGTTTCAAATAATGGGGCAAACATATGTTAAAGTAATCCCTGTGAGCAGAAATCTAATGCTTCAGACTGCTCTGAGCGCTCGGTTTCCAACAGTTCGAGACAAGCTTACTTTAACTCATAACAGATTTCTTCATATGAAAGGCACAGCATGCACAGTGCAGGGAGATACTATACAGTCATTTGGCGATAGCAGAGTAACATTTGACTTGCTAGGTACCTTGGTTATTTCCTGACAGGTGATATTTCCCATTTGAGTCTGCATTTTAGCGCATGTCCAACACATAACTTATTAGCAGATAATAAGTGCAAAGAAGGAAGAAAAAAAGTAAAATCCCGCCACAATAATAGTTTGTTTACATAGCCTCCAGAGTCGATTGATGGAAGTCGGCCATGATGCAACTTCAGGAAGCTAACCAATCTCTCTAGGTCTTGTTTTGTTTTTCTGTTGTTTTAATTAAATGCAGTTGTGTTGCCTAATAAGTATCTGATGAATATTGAGAGCACCTTGCTATCTTGGTATGACAAAGTCAATAGACAAAAGTAATGGGTTATATAAATGAGAGAGTCAGGTCAGTTCAGCTAAGATACAGATGGGAGGCATATTAAAGAAGAAGAGTGGAGAAACATCCAATGCAGATGCCTCTTCACCAGGGCTCACTGAATGGTTTGGGGAGTATGATAACATTGTGGATAAAATAACAAGGGCCTTTACGGTCTCCAGATCTTTAACCCAGTACAGCACTATGCTTTCCACCATGATCTCCACAAGACAAAATGATTTAATATAAACTATCATCTTCAAATCTATTTATAGATGTCTCTGATTGTGTCTCATGCTATTTGTCTTTTTGTCTTTTGTTTGTTTTTATTTTCTACCTGCTGGACCCAGGCCTTTCTCGCAAAAGGATCTTGATCTCAATGAGATTGCCTGATTAATGAATGAATGAATGAATGAATGAAGGCTTTATTTCAAACATGTAGAAAAACAAAAACAAAGAAAAAATATAAATATATGTATCTTACATAACAGAAAACAACAGTCAAACGCACAAAACAAGGAAAACAAAATTGATTAAACATGTTTGAAAAGGAGTAGGAAGAAGCATTCGCTTATTGAATCCTACCCCTTCTCCAAATTTATAATTCAACTATTTATTATTTATTTATTTCCTGTGTGTTTATATCTTATTTATGTATGTATTTTAATCCTAATTGTTATTTATATTTACTTATTACCATATCTAAATAATCAAACATATTTGTCTGATACAGACTCAAAAGAAATAAAATAAATTAAACAGATAAACAAATAATAAAGAGAATAATATGTGCAAACCCTAGTGCTCGTCCCACCCTCCTTCCTCCCTGTACCTAGTGTAAACCATGTGCTTATACCGCTGTTTAAACATGTTCATGCTTGGACATTGCTTCAGCCCCCCCGACAACCTGTTTCACAGTTTCACCCCACATACCGACACACAGTGAGTTATTAAAGTTGTGCGAGCAAATGGATGCTTGAAGTTCATTTCCCCCCTGAGATTATATCCCCCTTCTCTCTGAAAAAACAGTTTTTGAATGTTGACCGGAAGTGGATTGTTGGCTGCTTTGTACATGATTTGTGCGGTTTGAAACTGAACTAAATCTATAAGTTTAAGTGTTTTTGATTTCAAGAATAAAGGGTTGGTGTGTTCTCTGTAACTAGTGTTGTGAATTAAAAAAAGGTTGTATATATAAATTAGGGATATCTTGTGGAAGAATGGTGTTCCTCCTCCACAAAGGTCCACAGGACTGCCATGGAGCACTGAAGGTGTTCTGGAGGCTTGCGGTGGCCTTACACCATACTAAGACACTTGATATTGTTTTTTCCTTTAATTTGTCCCCCATCTGTATGTATAATAACTTACTCTACAGGGTAATATTATACCTCCTGTTTGATCAAAGGTAACACAAATGGAACAAGACCTTGTGTGTGTGTCTACATGTGTGTATAGTGATATTCCACCCACATTGCAATGCTGCTCGCCAAAGACTGATTTTCTTCTATTACTGCACAGTAGAGCACTATAGCCATGGATACATGCTGTCAATCTGTCAAGGTTACACAACAGGGACTTAAGCAACACATACACATATATGGCCCCTCAAAAGTACACACACAAGCCTCCATAATTACTTAGTCCATTCAGTGCCAAACATTTGCCTTTGAAATATTCACAGGTTCTACATTCCTGTAATTTATGCAATGGCACACTATGGCTTTGTTGTATTTGTTTTAGAGACATACACAAAAACATTATACTACTCTTGCCAAGCATGGCACTCATTTTTTTGTTGGTATGTTTGATGTGTTTGTTTTATAGTCAGACATTTTAAAGCCTGTTAACTGAAGGGATTTTATTTTATACAAATGCCCAGATTAAGGTCCAACTAACCATTCTGTCTGAACACTGTAACAACCACACCAGGATCTAAACCAACCAAAGTGATTTTTTCAAGTATGTATTAGGGCCGGGACTTTAACGCGTTAATTAAGATTAATTAATTACACAATAATTACCGCGTTAAAAAAATGGACGCATTTTAATCACACTTATTTTTGCACCGCGGAACGTTTCTCACTGGATGAGTTTCAGGCGGACCGATTATACTGGAGCACCAACGAGCGTTAAAAAGGAGATAGTGGGGGTCTCCAGGAAGTTAACTGGTTTAGAGTGGCATGGTGAGTGTGTCCCGATTAAAGAACACAGATACAGATGTACGGAGTTATCTGCTTTATTACAGCTGTGGTCCTTATACATTCACACACAGCAGGAAATCAGGGCAATAAGGATGCAAGATGCAAAAAGGCAAGGGAAAAAACGTCAGCTCTCTAGCGCATGGAGAAGGAGAATTGCACAGGTGTGGTGCGTTCAAGAACGTCGGTAAAACTCAGCTGCATTCCTTAACGTAGGACAAATGAAACCTACAATGCAAACAGACTATAAACAGGTAAATATCACTCAAAACAATGTGGGCTTTCTAACAAGCGTAGTTCAGACAACAACAAACCACAGTGAACATGAAAGTAGCTGATGAGACCGCTTTGGTTGGCCCCGTGGATGGGAGTGTGGATAAGAGCATGGTTGTGTGCAAGCTATGCAACAAGGAATTCACATATCACCGCAGCACATCGAGCCTCAAGTATCACCTCAATGCAAAACATATAGCAGCTAGCATGGAAGCTAGTGTGGTAGCTAGCTAATTTCTGAAATGTACTATATTTCTAAGTATGCTATTGCTACACTTAATGGCAAAAATTGCACTGGTCTGTTGGACTTGAACAAAAATAAACAATATTTGTGTTTCTTAAGCTTATGTATTCAGTCATTATTCAATGGTATACTAAAAATCCATGTGAAAAAAATTACTTCTCACTGTGCTCAGGTCAAATATTTATATGCGGTTAAAATACGATTAATTTCGATTAATTAATTATAAAGCCTCTAATTAATTAGATTAATTTTTTTAATCGAGTCCCGGCCCTAGTATGTATACATGCTGAGCTGACCCTCCAGTTAGCTGTCCAGCCTACAAACTGATATTTACACTGTTCTCTTCCCATCCAAAAATATATAGTTTCTATTGCAACATTTTGGTGTGCTTTCCTACTACTTTACACTAAAAGCAAAAAGCCGAGGACTTCCGGTTAGCTGCAGCCCAAAATGGCAGCATAGAGAACTCACTCCCGATCAGTACTCGATAAAATTCCCCGAACTCGACAACCTTGATAGAAATAGATAACCTGAAGCCGAGATGGAACGGGGTGGGAAAACAAGAAGACAAAGAAAACAAAGATACACGAGAAAACAACAAGAAATGACCGAAGACGGAGACGACACGACAGGCACGGACTCAGACCGTGAGGAGGAGCACATGGGGACACAAGCGGCTATGCTAATACGAACGGGACTGAAAGATATCGCCAAAGAAATAAAAGATTTTAAAACCGAAATGAAAGCAGAGTTCACAGCATTCAAGGAAGAAATAAAAAAAGAAATGAAAGAAGAACTCGAGGATTTAAAAAAGACGTTAATCAGCGGCACACAGAAACAACAACAGAGTTAGCTACACAAGACAAGAGACTCACAGAGGCAGAAGAGAGAATTGAAGAGATGGAAAACTGGAACATAGAGGCAAAAGAGGCCCTACTCCAATCGATGAAACAACAGAAAATATTACAAGACAAGCTGACAGACCAAGAGGGAAGAAATCGACGGAATAATATCCGCATCTTTGGTCTGAAAGAGGGAACGGAGGGCAGCTCAGTGGCACAATTCATTGAACAACTTCTGAAACAAGAACTACCGCTGCCGATAAGCATGGAGCTACAAATACAACGGGCACACCGAGCTCTAATGCCGAAACCAGACGCTGATAAACCTCCGAGATCGATCGTGGTGAACTTTCTTCAGTACACGGTGAAGGAGACGGTGCTGAAGGAAGCCTGGAAGAAAAAGATCCACTACCAAAACCAACCACTCTTTTTTGATCACGACTACGCCGCTGAGGTTATCCGGAAAAGAAAAGAATACAACGGTATTAAAAAAACCCTAAAAGAGAAGGGAATACGCTTCCAGACGCCCCTGACGAAAATAAGGATCCATTGGGAAGCCGGACCGCGGACATACGAGAGCGCGCAGGAGGCTGCAGAGGAGCTGCACAGGAGGGGAATCGCGGCGGAGTCACCGGGGAGAGGCGCAGCCAGGACGGGGACGGAGGAGCGGCTCCAGCGGGCGCTGCCGTGGCAATTAACCGGGAACCCAGAAGACACTGTTGCGCGAATCAAGAAAAAACTACAAGACTTTCAAAGGAAATGATGGTCTAAGGTATGTGAGTGCATTAAAACAGACAGAAAAGGACACGAAAGGACAGACCTGAAGTGATTGAACTCATAAAACCGGTCATAATATTGATCAGTCTTCATATACTACGTATATCTGATCGATGAGAACATGTTTACCTAGGAGGTTAATGCACAGACATTACTGGACAATTAGACCAAACCTACCTAGAGAGGGGCCCCCATACACAGTGGGATTTTCCCCTCAACCCACACAGGTAATGTGGGAGGCACACACAAGGACACATGCCTATTTTTGGAAGTTAAACTGTTCTATGTTATACGTTCTATATCAAACGGTTCTGTTTTTGTTTGTTGTTGGTTACTATGGCTACAATGTGGATCCAAAGATTGAACGACTGGAGTATGAGTAATATCTCACTAGTGTCACTAAACATAAATGGGCTAAACAACCCGGTTAAGAGAGGCAAGGTAATTTTGAAAATGAGGAAAGTTAAAGCACAAATCATCTTCCTCCAGGAAACCCACTTATCCAAGGAGGAGCATGAAAAGCTTAAGAAGTTTGGTTATAGGAAAACTTACTATAGCACATGCAGGCAAAGCCGAAAAAGAGGGGTTGCTATAATGATACAAAACACAGTTAATTTTGAATGCCTGAAAGAAATCAACGATGACGAAGGGCGATATGTTATTGTTAAAGGAAAACTAGAGAACAAAATGATCACATTAGTTAATGTCTATGCCCCACCAGAAAGTGACAAGCATTTCTTTAAAGCTTTATTTTCCACCATATCATCTGAGGCAGAAGGTATTATGATGTGTGCAGGGGATTTTAATGTCATTCTGGATCATAAGATAGATACAACAATCAAAAGAAAGAATAAGATCCACCTAACTAAATTCATGAATATGTCACTGAAGGAACAGGGTATGAAAGATGTGTGGAGGGAATTTCATCCAACGGAGAAGGATTATACACACTACTCTAACACACACAAGACTCACTCCAGAATAGACTATGTATTTATGAATAGCTGGGACCTGCACAGGGTGAAAGAGTGTAAAATTGGGGTGGCGGATGTTTCTGATCATAATGCAGTTCACTTAACTGTACTTCTGGATAGTAGACATAAAAACACAACATGGAGAATGAACGTGGGAATAATGAACAGTAAGGTAATAACTGAACAAATTAAAAAAGAAATAAAGAGCTGTATAGAAGATAATGATACAGAAGAAGTTAAACCAACTATCCTATGGGACACTCTAAAGGCAGTAATTAGAGGAAAATTAATAGCTATAACATCACAGCAAAAGAAGCTTAAACAAGCAGCCTATCTCAACTTGACTGATAAATTAAAAAATCTGGAAACAAAATATCGAAACACGAAGAAAACTCAACTTCTACAAGAAGTGAAGACTATTAAAGAGGAAATAAACAAACTTCTGAAAGATGAGATACAAAAGAAACTCAGATTTGTGAAACAGCAATACTATGAAACTGGCCCTAAAGCTACTAGAATTCTTGCAAGGCGTATTAGGAAACAACAGGTCCAAAGTACAATACCCAAAATCAGAGACCCACAATCAGACAAATTAGAATATGAGGTAGCGGAAATAGAAAACATATTTAAAAATTACTACAAAAAACTATATTCACAACCACCCTCGTCTAGTGAGGAGGCGAAAAGGCAGTTTCTCAACTCACTCGACTTACCAGCTATTGGGGAATTACAGAATAACAAACTCACAGCTCCTATAACACCTGATGAAATATCCAAGACCATATCCAAACTTAAAGCTAGCAAAACCCCTGGAGGAGACGGTTTCCCATCGGAGTGGTATAGAGCCTTTAAGCAGGAACTGATACCTCTCCTTACAGCTTCTTTTAACTGGACCCTCAAGGAAGGCCAATTACCACCATCTTGGAAAGAAGCAATCATTTCGTTAGTCCCCAAAGAGGGAAAAGATACAGAATACTGTAATAATTACAGACCAATATCAGTTCTTAACGTGGACTACAAGATATATACATCTATCATAGCACAAAGATATAAGACCCTTATGAATGACCTAATTGATGAAGACCAAACAGGTTTCATCGCAGGGCGCCAAACACAAGATAGCATTAGGAGGACAATCCAGATAATCAATACAATACAATCAAATAAGAACAGCGCAATTCTATTAAGTCTTGACGCTGAAAAAGCTTTTGATAGCGTTAATTGAAATTTCCTATATTTAGTATTAGAACGATTCGGATTTAACAAAGATTCAGTCAATTGTGTTAAAACTATTTACCAAAACCCTACAGCCAGGATAAAAGTTAATGGCAACCTAACAGATAGAATATTACTAGAAAGAGGTACCCGACAAGGATGTTGCCTATCTCCGCTCCTTTTCGCTTTATATATTGAACCGTTAGCACAGGCAATCAGACAGAATGAGAAGGTAAAAGGAATTAATATCAAAGGACAGGAACATACAATAAGTCTATTTGCGGATGATATTTTAATATATTTGGACCACCCCAACACAAACTTTATTCAATTAATGCACCTTATAAATGAGTTTGGGATCCACTCAGGATACAAAATAAATGTAAATAAGACGCAGATTCTGACCTTTAATTATACCCCATCCCTAGAAATCAAGAAAACCTACCAATTAAAATGGCACGCAAAAACTATAAAATATCTTGGTGTAACTCTAACAAAACGACTCTCTGACCTATACAAAGCAAATTACGATCAGATCCATCTCCAGATAAGTAGAGACATAGAAAGGTGGACAACCTTGCTATTAGATCTTAACTCAAGAATTGAAGTAATTAAAATAAATATTTTCCCTAGACTACTTTACTACTTTCTCTCTTTACCTATCAAGATTCCACAGGAAAAGTTCAAAATCTGGGATAAAATGATCTCCAGATTCATATGGAATGGTAAAAGACCACGGATAAAGTACTCTACGCTGCAATTGGGAAAAGAAAAAGGCGGTATGGGACTCCCAAAATTAAAAGATTATTACCGTGCAGCACAATTAAGACCAATAATTATGTGGTGTGACAAGGACTATAATGCAAAGTGGAAAGATATTGAAAAGGTGGTGGCAGATACACCAACCCAGGCCCTGGTTGGCAATCTAAGACTAATGAAGTCACTACAAGAATGGATAGACCCAATAACTCTACACACACTGTCTATTTGGTTTGATTTTGTCAGACAACACAAATTAGAAAGGGACATAAAATTGTTAAGCTGGTTTTCTTATGATGACGGATTTAAGCCAGGTGTAAATTACTACAACTTCAGGGACTGGAGTAGGAAAGGGCTCACAGCAATGTGTAAACTAATGAAGAATGGACACATAATGAGCTTCCAGGAGCTGAAAACGGACTATGGCCTTGAAAATAGAGATCATTTTAGATTTCTACAGCTACGGGACTATTTTATAAAGGAAATACAAACTGTGGAAAATCTAAATGGTGTACTTGATGTAATGATCAGGACATACAATGGAACCAAACTGAAAGCCGTTTCAGTACTGTACCGAAACTTACGAGACTCAGAAGATGTCTCCACTCTGTACATTAAGGAGAAGTGGGAGAAGGAATTGAAGATTAACATTACTGTAGAGGAGTGGCAGAGTATGTGTGAAGCACAGCACACAACCACAAATTCGAGAATATGGCGGGAATTCGGGTGGAAAAACCTGACCCGTTTTTTCATCACTCCCAAATTAAAAAGTAAACAAACAGGCTCCCAACACTCATGTTGGCGTTTATGTGGAGAAAGGGAAGCAAATCATACACACATTTTCTGGGGATGTCAGAAACTTAACCCATTTTGGGAAAACATACACGATATAATTAAGAACATCCTGGGTTATGAAATACCTAAAGAATGTGGTGTTATGTACCTTGGGAACTTGAATCAATATGTCCTGGTCAAAGACAGATATTTAATAAAAATAGTACTGGTCACATGTAAAAATACAATAACAAGAAGATGGTATAAGACCGAGCCACCAGCTGTGAATGAATGGCTAGAAATCATTAGAGAAGTCCATAACATGGAGAGAATGACATATAGACTTAGAATGAAGGAAAATGTTTTTGTGACTAAATGGGAGAAGTGGACCCGATGGGACACAGTTGGGAATACCTGAAATCTGTCTTATTCATATTTTTTCTCTTGGATCTGTATACAGTGTAATTTAACAATGGACACATGTAGCCACGACTGCTGTACTTCTTTTTTTCTTATTCCTTTTTTTTTTTTTTTTTTTTTCCTTTTTGTGTTCTTTTTTCTCAGTTGTATCTGATTTTTCCAACTGCTCCACACGCAGAATGTAATTCATGGATCTACTGTATATGTATACCTTGTTGTTTACATGTGGAGATGAAAAATTTCAATAAAAATTTAAGTTTAAAAAAAAAAAAGCAAAAAGCCTACACACTAACCTTTGTCACTGTAATTGAGGTTGCTGTTGAAAGCATAAGGGAGCACTTAGCAGAATCTCTCTATCCGCTTTTCATAGACCCAAGGTTGTAAAGCAAGAATAGGAAAAAGAAAAATGAGATATGTGTTGTGTGTTTATATGAAGGCAAGTTCTGTGGCATCATGCTCACGCAGGCAGACGCACAAACCTTTTAAATTTTGCGTACAGAGGGCCGGATTAACCAGGATCCCAAATAAAGGGTACTAAATTGCGTGCACAGTACAATAGATTGCGCGTTTTGTTTGCGTTTTTTTTTTAGGGTGATCTACTAAGAATAATTGCGTAAATGAAAACAGTTGCAACAGGGTGGAGACAACAGTATTTAAATGAGGGTTTGGCGTGTCTTAATGGAGAGTTTGGACGAGCAGAAAGCCTGCAAGCGCAAAATGAAATGTGATCAGGTTCTAGTGGAAGAGGTTAACAAATATATTGAGTTATAACAAAAACAAATATTACCACAGAAACCGACACATGGGAGAGTATTTGTGACAAAGTCAATGCTGTTAGCGAAACCAAAAATATTCCACTCCAAAATTATTAACACGGGTGGAAAACATCCGTCCTGTGCGTATTCATTGTCATTGTGCCTCCGTCTCCTCCTCTCCACAGTGACAAAAGTCATCTGAGCTCAGTGCGCAGCCGGTTAATACCTGCCCTTCAAAGGTATTATTTATAGACACAGTTAGCGTCAGAAATAATACCTTTAGGTTTGGTAAATCACAATGTTTGTGCTATATAACATATTTGCATTTTCTCCTCCCTGTATTTTGCACATTTGGGTTAAAACAGCCCACATTGCATATTCATTATAGCAAACATACTAAATGGACAGCATGTACTTTCTTGCACAGTTGAAAGACGCAAACCTCAGTGCGCTGCGTTTGTAGATCAGGTGATGTCAAGTTTGCACATGTTTTTACACACGCAAACATTTAGTAAATCAGGCCCAGAGTACTTTGCAGAGGTAACTCAATCTATCATAAAAAGATTTTTGGAGCATTTTGGCCCCATTGCTTAGCTCAAAACTGGACTAAACGCACCTCACTACCTGCGTGCTGGCCCTGTGTTGAAGAGCTAAGGACTGGATGCTTTGGAGCAAGTCTGTGACCACTGTGGGTCACAGAAGGGTGCAGCTGCACCAATTATTAAAAAATGAAAATGAATGAATGAATAAAAACAAAAGCTAATATGTCTTATCATCATTAAAAAAAATTGAATTAAAATGATTGGTCATAATAGATTATGATGGAATTTTTTACGACCCTGTCTGTCATAATGACAGACAATGAGAAAGTCGGCTACTGACGGTACCCAACCCTACTTCAAATGGATGCGAGCTGCAACTTGACCACGAGGCAATATTTCTAGAATTAGAAGTTTAAATTGCCCTCCCCACCTCACCACCCACCCCTCAGTACATATTTCTCCTGCTTGGTCTTTCTCAAAGTCACACAGTATGTGCTGTAGTGGCTTTTTGATTGCTCCCATTTGTCAGCCAAAGAAATCAACCCTGTGTTATTCAGACATATAGACGCAGACAGGTACACACACTTGCATATATACAACAGTGGGCAGGAAAAAAACTAAAACATGGCTTCACTGCTACCTCCTTTTAAAAGCATGCTTGGTGACTGACATCTGAATGAAGGGTTGGTGGGTGGGGTGTGTGTGCCCATTGCCCAGTGAGAGAGAATGTGACAGAGATGTATTGTGGTGTTAAACGGTTTCCTAGACCAGAGTGTGGATATTTTCTGATTCAGTCAATAGACCTCCATTAAGGTATTCACATTTGGAAAGTTGTGTGTGTGTGTGTGTGTGTGTGTGTGTGTGTGTGTGTGTGTGTGTGTGTGTGTGTGTGTGTGTGTGTGTGTGTGTGTGTGTGTGTGTGTGTGTGTGTGTGTGTGTGTGTGTGTGTGTACTGCATCTGATTGGCGCTAACTAAGTGGTTTCTCACTCAAACCAAAACAAATCAACCATATAGAGGGTATGACACAATACTGTATATCATCTTGTGCTTTCCTTAGATAATACGAGTAAGAACAACTGGTAATGGCTAACGTGGCTGCAATTACTCTTATATTAATGACTAAAAAGGCTCTTTTGATATTTTTAACATAAAGCAATGTTCAGCAGTGCTAATGGCACATTAGTGTGGATGATGAACCTTTCAAATGCTAGTGTAGATGTCATACGCAATTCTGGTTTCAGACAGCTATCCAGCATTGTTTGTATCTAGCTGATAAGCATTAATCAGTAAGTAGTAGTAGTATGGATATATGAGGACTGGTTGCTTTTTTCACTTCACTTACACTTAGAAAAGGCCGGTTTTTCCACAGCTCTTGACCTCCTTGCCCGACCTTATCAGCACTGAATATCCCTTGATAGTACAGTTCTCCCTAGTCCCCAGTTGGCTGGGCAGTTAACGAGGGGTCATCCTTAATGAGGGCCGTTCAGTTGCGGATGGTGTCTCACTTCACCATCATAGCTCAGCATAATCACAGCTGATTATATGGAATGTGTGTGTGTCTGTATTTATGTATGTATGTATGTGTTTGCCATGACTTTAAGATTTTTCAGCTGTCACTGGACTGTATAAAAGGGTGTTTGATATATGCAAATGTGGAAATATTGGTGTTTTATGCATGTAGGTTTATCAACCCAAGTACTTGTTTGTCTGTGCCTGATTTCCTCACACAGCCTGTCACTAGAAATATTAGAAGCCTGAATCAACAAAACTCACAACAATCTATATGTAAATTCAGATGCATAGTTTCAGGCTACAAAAACATGTTTTTACTTTTCTTTCTTCCTTTTCAGTATGTCTTTCTGTCTTCTTTCCTTGCTTTCGTGATGTTTTAGGGATCTAATGGTTTTGGTTTCATTCCTCTGCCTTTAGTTAGCACACAGACTAACATACCAGGTAGATATCCAGGTACAGAAAAGAGTTATTTAGTGTGTGAATGTTGTTTGTGTTTATAAGATTGACTATCGCATTCACCCACTCCATTTAAATCCAAGCTTATCACAGTATTACACATTCACTGTTGCACACGCTATGCCAAGACAGAGGGCTAACTCGGCCAGTATCTAGGATTAATTCACTTTGCCATGATAGATGCTAACTACACCAGTTCCTTTGTTAGATACTTCAGCTTCTCATTTAACAAGCTGTGGAATGCTTATCTGCCATTGTAAATTACATGTTAACACTGTTTTAAATCTCACATTTACTTATTGATTTTACTTGGTAGTTGCACCGCTTTTATCTTGGGCAGCTTATGTTTACAGGTTACCCACTTGTCTGATATATTTTATTTTACTTATTACTGTACCTCACCTAAACCTGTTAAAAGTCTTAAAAATGTTACAGAAGCCATAGAAAAAAATACTTAATGTGTACATCTGTTTATCTATTCTCTTTTATATTGCTTTACACATTGGTAGCATGTCCATAATGCTGCTTGTTTTCTTAATGTTTTCCTGTTGTTACATGTATCACTTGTCTAAGTTAGATTTGTTGTTAAATTTATCCTGAAATCACTCCCAGTAAATACTTACTTTTGACTTTCTGCATGCAGGTTTGTCAGTAAGAGTATCATTTTTTCTCTGTTCCGTTTCATTTTTATAGAGACAAGCTTTCCGACGATTCCTTAGTGCCACTGACATTGTGTGAGTGGTTCAACTCTGCGCCATATTTTTTAAAGATAAAGAAGTTTAATGCCAGAGTTTCTATCTGTTCATTTGTGTAGGAAACCTCCGCAGACTCCAACCCTCCAGAGACTAATAACATCAGTCTGATCTTTCACCCCACATCTGCCTTCTATCTTTTAAGTCAGTAGTAACTAACTAACCACTCTGGCCCTTACACACACACACAAACACATACACATTAGAGTTCAGAAAGAATCACATATTGGCTGGTTCTTAATATGGAACAAGTTACACATTCATAAAAAGCAGGCATCCATTTAGGAATGTGCTTTTTCATTCTGCCTATTCATTCCTAAACATGAAGGTTGGACGTCTTTATTTTGCCTTTGAACCACAAAGAATGATCACTGATAAATGAATGTTTAAGGCAGCATAAAGCTACTGAAAGTCAAGGCTTTTGCTTTCTAAAAAATGTTGTTGCACTATGCTGTGTGTTAACCATATTTCTTAAACACACACATAAAAACACTGTTTTTCTTAAACCATGAAGAGAAATCTGGCTGACACAGTCACATTTCTGTTAGTCACAGGGGTGAAAGTGAAGAAAATGATTTGTAAAGATGCATCCCTGCAATAAAAACTGAAACTGAGATGAATTTAACTTTTAATTAGTTAATAAAGGTTTCTACAGCTGAATACAAATGAGAAATATTTGCTGGAAGGTTAGGAAAAGAATGTGCTCTTTAAATACAGAGCTGTGGAACAATGCTACTAACAGTGGAAATGAACCAACAAAAGAGGGGGAAAAATGGTCTGCTTCAAAATTACTGACAAGCTGCATGCCGTTATTTTATTTCCTGCCTTAACCAGTCTGGTTTCTTGTGTACATGAACACATATTCCAAGACTTGGAAATGAGTGAGTTTACACTCAGGTCACACACACACACACACACACACACACACACACACACACACACACACACACACACACACACACACACTGCACACATGGCACTGTAAATGAGCTGTGTGTGTAAGGCCAAATGTGGAATAACTACTGTAAAGGCTTCATTCTCATTATAGCTGAGTTACAAAAACTGGGGCACACCAGCAGGAGGGAAAAGTGATACATTAACTCTGACTGCAGGCATTGTGTACGTGTGTGTGTGTGTGTGTGTGTGTGTGTGTGTGTGTGTGTGTGTGTGTGTGTGTGTGTGTGTGTGTGTGTGTGTGTGTGTGTGTGTGTGTGTGTGTGTGTGTGTGTGTGTGTGTTTGTGTGGATAAAGAAGAACGAATTCAGTGCTTAAATGAATGGAGAAGAGAATGGTGACAGCAAAGTGTATTTATTGTGCTTTTTAAGCCCTTTTATGTTCTTTCTATGTGTGTGTGTGTGACAAGGATTATTCCCAAGTTGCCACATTCTGACATCTCTGAGAAACTAAAAAAGTATTTGTATCCATAAATAGTTAGTCGAATTTTCTGTAGATTTTAAGCAACTTGAATCATTGTTTTGGTCTTTGCTGGATTTTATGAGGAACATGGGATTGACTCTGACACTGAAGGCTAATTTGTGGTTTATGTACTGCATGTGTCGCAGTAAAAGATTTCTCAAGATGGCAAAAATGCAGACAACTAGAATTGCTTCATATTTTTATGTTTGATATCCATCAAATCAGTTTCAACCTCCAAATCAATGTCCTTGTTTGTTTGTTTTTTTTCTTTTATCATCATTAAAACGTTTTTTTTAACAGTGCATGTAAACTCAACTACCTCAGTTTTAGTAACTTACTTTTTAAAAAGGGTTATATCCAGAAAATGTTTCAGTGGTCCAGACCAATACCACCGCTGCAGGAACTGTAAATCATCTGTAGACATTTAATCAATAATCCATCTATACGTGTACACAACATTTAAGGACAAACATAAAACTGCAGTCAACCATTCAGGCACTTAAGAAGACAAAACAACTGCTCTGTTGAAAATCAATCTGCCATCTTTTGTTGAGTGAGAGCCAAATAAGTCATCAATTAAATTGAGCAATTATAATGATTATTATTGTACTGACTACATATTATGAAACATTTACTATTATTTCGTATTGTTTTCTGAAATTATTTTTTAATCATTTGGTTGGTTGATGGTTTCTAATCTTATTTTCATATTTTATATAAAACTGCAGGACATTTTAATACCTACGCCTCTGCCCTTTAATTCTTCTGTTTTTCTTTTATTTAAATGTACGTACATACTTTGTTTTGATATTAACAGCTTTTTTTTGTCTTTACAAGGATGTCTGCTGTTCTTTCAATTTTATTTTGCTGTTGTAGCGCTGCTTGAAGAGTGATACGAACAGACCATCATTACTCACTGCTCTCTCAAAACACCCTGCACTGATTTTGAGAATAAAGGAGAGAATTATTTAAAGATAAAAGAAAAAAAACAGCAAAAGCTTTTACATACTGAGTAGAAGAAGTAAGACAAAAGAATAAAAACAAACACCTCAGGAAAATAAGAATGAGCTGAATATTTATGGAATCGAACAGGAGACAAGAAAACAAAGACTCTTTTCAACAGCTTTGACACCTATTCACATCTCTGGTCCTTGTTTTCATTTTTCTTCATAATCTTCGGTGGAGTCATCCCTCAATGTGTTCGGTAAAGATTAGTGTGTTTGCTTGTTTTGCTGAAGGCCTGTTAATTGGGTGTTTGGAGCTAATAAATAGCTGTAATTAACAGACATCGTTAGGTGAGGCAAGGATGGAAAAGCTGTGGCAAACCAGCCACGAGAAAACAATGTGGACACAATCACCTGGAACTTTTGTTCATTGCAACATTTAGATTGAATGAGTAGTGAGGTCATTCCCATCGGGAACAATGAGGGCCTCTTGTCTCTCCCAATGGTAGCGCAAGTGTAATCTGAAATGTAAACTCATTATGTTTATAGGTCATTGTTATCAATATCAAAAGAGTTTTACACAATGTCTGTAAGCAAAAACTATTTTAGCTTTTTTATTGATGGTCATTTCAATTTTGAATGCTTGCTTCTTTTTTATTAGTGTAGTTACATCACAGGAAAGTGTAGAATTGTATCACAGTAAAGTGGTAAAAAGGCATGCAACGCAGTTTCCATTGATGTTGTAGAGACAACGTGTTTGAGGATCTGCATTGTGTTAAGCAGATGAATCTAGTCTAAAAAGGGTTTCATTGATTTCACCAGTGACATTTTCTAGGATGTTTTACAACCCACTGAGAGTAGTTAATGATCCATGTCTTTTTTTTTTTTTTTTTTTTAATCCTTTACCATCGTCTCTGACGTTCCTCCTTCTTCTCATCTTGCCGTCTTGTCTTGTAGTGACTGGTTGAAATGACTGTTTGCCATCTGAAGCGATTGAAAATCTAGACTTGCGCTTTCTTGTTTTGTCTCCTGTCTTTACCAGTCTACTATTTCTATGCAGCCTCTCCCTCACTTCGCTTTATCTCTTCTTTCTTTCTTACTTTCTTTGCTCTTCACCGCTGCTCAATTCCCTGGGTGTTGATATTCGAGAGCCCAGACATGTTGAAGCGAGTTATAGTTGTTTGAAGTCCTGCCAGTGAAAAAGTGGGCTTTAAGTCCATTAAACAGCTAAAACAGATTTCCTTTGAGTACAGCTTCTCCTTTTTTTCATTTGTGGTTGTATTTCATGCCTCAAAAGTAAATAAAAAGGTGAATGGATGCAAGTGAGGCTCAGACTCTCCTTATGTGTCACACCCACTTGTTCAGCAGGTACTCAGAAACACCAATAATACTACTATAACCAGTGTAAAGTGATCATCTGATTATTACTATTTGATTGCAATAAATAACATACTGGGTCTTTTTCGTGTTTTGATTCCATGTATGCCATAGAAAGCGTATGAACTGAGCCAAATGCAAAGTGTTCTAAAGTAAATACACACACAGTGGAAACAATAGTTTACCCTTTGTATTTTTTTTTCATCACTAAATAAATACTGTAGCTCATACTGTAATTTGCAACACAAAAAGAGCATTATCTATTGGTCTTGGAATAATTACATTCATTTGGCATACTGTTAATCTCTTTGGCTTGACTACAGGGAATTTATTTAGTTAGCCGTCTGTTTCATACACAATCACTTGTAAATTAATAGAGAACCAGCATTTTAACAGTTGTCTGAATTTCCCAGGACTTCAGCAGTCGCTCGGTGGTGGAGAAGCAGCGGCCTGTCCCTCTCTATCAGTGAACAAATTTCCTGATCATTCAGGCCAGCACTGTAGTTTCCTTTCCATGTTCCTCCCTCGAGTTACTCACTTTACCTAATTAGCATAGTCATTTAACATACATTTACATAATTTGCATAAATCCACTATCAGAAGCCCATTTTAAAATAAAATGACCTGGACTTAACAATTTTCTCTCTGCCTGCCTATGTCTCTCTTTCTCTATCTGTCATGCTCATTTCTATTTTTTTTGTCTCTATCATCTCTCTCTATCAGTCATATATGTTTCTGTCATATTGTTAAAGTAAGTCAGCCCATGAAAAGGAAGGAGCAGTGCCCTGCAGGCTTGTCAGACAACTTGATGACATGATACTTCTGCTAAAAGAAAGAAGGGAGGATCAAATGCTTACTGGCCACCTGTGTGTGTGTGAGTGTGTGTGTGTGTGTGTGTGTGTGTGTGTGTGTGTGTGTGTGTGTGTGTGTGTGTGTGTGTGTGTGTGTGTGTGTGAGATAGAGAGAGGGAGAGATTCCCTTTGCTGTGGTTTCATGCTTAATGTTTTACAGTCTTTAGTTTGGATTGAAGTGTGATGGACTGAATGTTGTGATATGTCCTTCATTTGTGATCCACTTAAATAAAAAAGATGACAAATGAAAGTTGTAATTACAGAAAGAAGCAAAATAACATGGATACATAAACAATTGGATACAATTTAGAAAATCAAACAAAATAGAGCTTTGTTGTTTGTTTTATTTTTTAGATGAATGTAATGTTGCTTTGCATTGGTAATGTTTAATTTTAGGCTTTATCCACTTTTGTAAACAGAATTTGACTTTATGTCTGTACTGTGTTATTTTCATCTTTTTAAAAAAAAGTCTTGACCATATTATGTAGGCAGTGTTTGGTCAAGGTAAAGATGCTTTTATATATCAGTCTGCAGATATAAAGGCATGTTATGGCATATTTTATCCTGATGTGTGAAGGAGTAGAGGAAAAGGCAGACAATGATTATGTCCTCCTTTACCCAACATTTATAAATGGAAAGATGATCGTAAAAGGGAAGAAAAATATTCAAATTCTAGAGTCAAATTAAGGGTTTCTCTTTAGAAGACTATATTAGGGTAACACAGCATGCTGGACTATCTACAAGAACAGATATATACATACAGTATGTGGTGTTTAATAATGGGCATAGATAACACTCTTGTTTTAACAGGTTATCTTAAAAATTAATAATCAAATATACCTTCTCATTAGTGACACTGGTGGCTCTTAAGTAAGCTGTAGTCTGCGTCTTGTTTCTTGTGCACGTGTTTGCACTCCATGAGCGCGATTGAACAATGCGACAAGGGAGCAATGAGGCGCAATTTCATGAAGTGGATGATGGTCGACGGACTGAGCTAGCCATCTCAACCCCCCAAAAAGCAAAGGTACTGTAGCCAGAAATGGTGATAGCTGGCATGGTTAGGTAGCTAGCCACCAGCCAACCTGGTGGGTAACAAAAATGTCACATCCTTTGGATTTTCACAGAAAAACTGGAGTCCTTCACATAAAAATCAATACACAGGCTGTTACAAGCAGCCAAAATAGTCAGAAAAGGTCTCATTTTATAAGTTGCGTTACAACCCATGTACTCATTTGCAATAAACAACAACAATTATAATAATAATTATATGTCAACTGTTTTTCAGTACTTACATATAAAGCCTTTAAACCTACAATCTTGTGTGTCATGGTGGCTCCTTGTAGTGATCTAGTGACCTGTTCTTGACCTAGCCTGGGTGTGTGTGTTGTAGCTTCACTGGTGATTCCCATGGCACTTGGCCTAATTCCCATATATAATTTGCTTTTATTTATTCATACAGTATATGGATAGCTAAAGCTGTGTGTGTTTGTTCGCACTGTCTCTTTCATAGACCTTGCAAATCCTCTGAGAGTTAGTGACCGGGTTGTCAAGAGGGGCAAAGGATGTATATAAAAAAAAGGAAAGTGTGGAATTTAAACAGAGACTGAAATTTAAGTTGGAAGCATGCTTGTATAAAAGACTGTGAAAAAAAGAAGATTGACAAAAAATAAAAAAACAGAAAGAGAGAAGAAACAAAAATGAAGAGGGAGGCAGACCAGTTCTAGTCATCTCCTTTCATGCAGAGGGGATGTGCTGCCTTAAGCGCATCTTTTCCAGGAATCCCAGGGTAAAACAAATTAAGTCAAAGTATCCCTACAGCTCTTTGTGTGTGCGTATCTGGAGATGTATGTGCATCTTTTTGTGCGTGCAAATGCATATGTGTCTTTTCTTCCCCTTAGAGTTTTGGTCTTTGAGTGCATCAGTGTGTGTACTTGTGGTATTGTGTGTGTTGATGTGCCTTTAACACAAAGGCATGCTTCTCCACGCGTATGTGTGTGAGCATTTAGTGCATTTTGACTGCCGTACTCTGAGGCGATGTGTGTGTACAAGTTACTACAAGCCCACATTGTAATCACATTGTTTGGAGAGTGTTTTTTGATTAGGACAACACATGTGACATCAAGACCTCAAGCTAAAGTTGAGCTAAGACACAACTAGTGCATTTCATTCCCCATCGGCAACAGCAGTATAGACTATAGGATAACTGTGTCCTCTGATAAGTGTGTAACCTTCTACACATACTAGCTGTATGAGAATTCAGAGAAGCTAGTTATTTACTAACTGTGGGGTAAATTGTCAGTTGTGTTTGGCTTATGGTATTTATAGATAATATAAATGAACTTTGTTATTTGTGGAGTTGATAAGTGTGCTTTGGGCCTTTTATTGGCGCATTACGAATGAGAGTAACCTTAGTTTGTTTGGAGCGCACTTACAATCAGTCCTTAAGGCTTCTGTTGTGGATGTGTGGCTCATCTACTTAATGTATGGTATTTGAAGTTGTAGCCATGCTTGAAATCCCACAGTTGCAGCATTGCTGCTGAATTGCTGTTACATTTTTGCTATTTGTATATAGTTGCACTTGCTCTTGCACTTGATAAAAGTGAGTTGTAAGAAGATATTTAAAAGAGAATACTGACTTTTCCTGACTGAGATCTCAAGGAAGGGAGTGCAACAGCTGAGGGGCCTGAACAGCAAAGCCTTTATTGACAAGTCGAGATTTTGGAACCATTAATAGGCCCTGCTGGAGGATCTCAAGCAGCGTTCAGAAGCATGACCATTCAAGGCTTTTAAGACAGACCAAAGGCAGTAAAATATTAAAGTGATGCGGTCGCTTTTCTTAGTATACGTTAAAAGCCTGAAAGCAGTGTTTTGTATTAACTGCAGTCTTGTTATGTTTTACCTGCTGGTATCAGAATTAAGTGCATTGCAATAGTCAAGTCTGGAGGAAATAAAAGCATGAATTACCTTTTCTAAGTCTGCAGAGGAAAGGCATACCCTAAGCTCGATTAGCTGTCTTACTTTGGCAAAGCAGAACTTCGGTCCTGAACACTCTGGTCACTTGAGCATAAAAAAAGGACACCTAGGTTGCAGGTCTCTTTACCAACATTATTAGATAAGGCACCCAGACTAGAGGAGAGATTTCTAACACTGTTAGTGATGTGGCTACAGGGGGTGATTATCATTATTTATGATTTAGAGTCATTAAACTCCAGGAAATTATTGGACATCTGATTTTTTGATTTCAGCAAGGCAGAACATAAAACAAGAAACATCAGTTATAATAGACTTTAATGAGACATACAATTGGGTGTCATCAGCACGATGGAAATCAATGTCATGTCTATGCATGATTTGCCTCAGGGGTAGCATGTACAGTGTGGAGAACAAGTATTTGATACACTGCCGATTTTGCAGGTTTTCCCACTCACAAAGCATGTAGAGGTCTGTAATTTGTATCATAGGTAAACTTCAACTGCGAGAGACGGAACCTAAAACAAAAATCACATCGTATGATTTTTGAATAATTAATTTGCATTTTATTGTATGACAGAACTTAATATTTGGTACAGAAAAATTTGTTTGCAATTACAGAGATCAGACAAAAAAAAATCATACGATGTGATTTTCTGGATTTTTGATTTAGATTCCGTCACTCACAGTTGAAGAGTACCTATGATAAAAAATTACAGACTTCTACATGCTTTGTAAGTGGGAAAACCTGCAAAATCAGCAGTGTATCAAATACTTGTTCTCCCCACTGTATATAGTGAATAAGGGTGGACCCAAAATGGACCTCTTTGGGACCCCACAAAAGAGAGGACCACAAGAGGAGGACGCATCTCCAAGCATTATAGAGAAGGACCTGTTCAACAGATAGGACAAATTCTCTCTGGGGAAAATTCAACTGGCTGGCTACGCTTTACTGTTATCACTATTACACTTTCTACCTGGGAAGATACCAAGTAAGCATTTAAAATCATTTTCAGGAAACCATTTTAATCCTCCAAACTCCATATCTTAACATACTGTGGAAAATGTGTCAAAATTGTACCTGAAAACCAAGCAGGCCTCACGCAGTTTTGCCTTTTTAAAGAGTTTAAATAGTGCTTTAATAGAACTTTTAAATAGGGTTTTGTGCGTCTTGGTTCAACTTGTTTAATTGTTTCTAGGCCTTGGAAAAAAGTCACTCAGTGGCTGTACCAGCTTGCTTGAAAAGTATGTGATATGATAGCTTATTTCAGGAGTAAATAACACTTTGCAGAGTGTTGCATGGAATGCTTCAGGCCTTGAGTACAGAAGTTGTTTATGTATCTAATGTACCATATATGAGTGAATAACCTTAACTGCCAAGTATAGATGAGATTGAGAACTGTGTGGAGGGCTTGTGGAGGACATAGGCTAGTGTATTAGTCTAACCAGTAGGGAGTAATTTTCACTTGCTTTGACCTGTTTGTGGGTAAATGCCTGTTAACATTAGGGCATGACAGTGAGTACCCATTAGGAGGCTAGTATATGGAGTTGGCAAAACTGCCATAGGCTTTTATTGGGTACATAGGCTTGTTTATGTATCAAGTTCACCACAGGCCAGTATGCCAGTTGATATGTTTTTATCCCGTGCCTATTAACAGATGTGAGAAGAGGCAGCAATAGATGTTTTCAGACAAACAAGGTCACAACAGCCTCTCAATGCATTTAAAGGTCATCGGTATTGTTTTAAACTGTAATGTATGCAGATAAAGTCATGTTTGCATGTCCAGGTACGTTTTGGGGAGACATGTAATTTTTAAGTCTCATGCATTAGTTAGGGAAGGGATATTCCCTACAATATTTCTTATGTCTTGAAATGTCTCTGTCACCTTGACCCATGCTAGGTTGTAGAGATGAGGTGAAACAAGCCCTCAGAATCATGTTGATTTGGAAAGCTGTAGGAGGTTTGTGCAGCTTTCCTCAGTATACATATTTGTGCATATCCTCATTTCCCAGATCTCTACAATAAAGGCTGTGACTGAAAAGTTAGAGTCATCAATAGAGTCACAATTGCCAATTTTACAGAAATACACCTGGTTGAAATATACTAGAATTTTCCTTTTAAATGTATTCCTTTTTTTTAACGTGTTTTTCACTCTGATAAATGAATGAGTTTGCAACTTAAATAAATTAAATGATGATTAATATTTTAAACACTTGCATTGCCATTCCATACATTATTTTAAAACAGTAATGAGCTTAACAGAAACCTCTGTTGTCCCTTGATGGATGTGTGTATTTTCACCAGATATTAGGCCTTTAAACTTTAAACTATGTTCAAGATAGTAATGATTGAAAATAACTTTGCTTTTTGATATATAATCAAACTGTGAAAAAACAGCCTACCATTGCAGAATGTAAAACAGTAGATTTTACTTGTATAAAAGTGCACACATTTGTACACATTACCATTGAAATATTTGGTAGAAAGTGTTTATGTTTTTTTGTTTTTCTAATTCTGTAAATCTGTGTGTGTGTGTGTTTGGGATGTACGTTCAAATCCTACTAAAGCCCCAGCCGTGTGGCTTGTTAAAAACATGGACGCACACAGAACTGGCCATGCCACACAGCCATATGCCACCTTAGGGCCTAGCATCAGCTGCAACACAAACACACACAGTAACAGGAAACACACACCCAAGTAATCACTTTTTCTATGTTACGCACACACTCGTACACAAAAAGCGCAATCTATGAATCACTCTGTGTTTATCTGTAAATTGAAAAACTCCTTCACTGCATTTAAACTGCAAATTTGGAACAACACACATGCAGGCCTGGTATTGGCAGAGGCAATGTCACAAAAAGCCACGCAACACAGATTTGCCTTACTTGTGAACACATGCAGAGTCACATTTATAAATGTATACACACAAAGACACCGGCTGGTATATTGCACTTAGATGTGTACTTGGTACATCATGTATCTCTGCTGGAAATTCACCATTCATCTATTCATCCATTGACGCTTTCTTTACATGTGTGTATCTGTCTCAAGGTTATAAATACTGTAAGATATTGATTATTTTATAAAGCATCAATACATATGCCAATTACTTTCCGTAGTGCACACTCAGTGACAATTAAAAAGCACTGAAAAACTGCAGTCACAAAAACCATTTTACTGTAACCATTGATAAAAGCATACTTTGAATGCTTTTTTAGAGTGGTTTGTTTGGAATATTAAACAACATCGCTCTCACTCATTGCTCCTATGAGTGTGTACTGGGTTTTAGCTACAAGTTTGATTTACTGGGTTTCGGTGAAGGCTGATGTTTTGTGCTTTTGTCTGTCTTTTCTGCTCCTTATGACTGCCGGTTTGAATGGCACAGCTGTTCGCTAGCAAGCTAGCCTCTCAAAGCTCTGTCTGATTACTACCTACTCCCTTTGATTAATGTTCATTATGTCTGTGTATGTGTGCATGTGTGCTCTCAGAGCCAGACTCCCCCAATGCTATAAATCAATCAACACCATTGAAAGGCTAATATCACCCCCTTTTGTGAGCCATTTTCTCATTCAAGTCTCATCTTGCTGAAGTCAATCTGACTTTTACTGATGAGAGGTTTGACTTGTCTGTTTTAACTTTTTTAGATATTTATATGATTTTTTCAATTTGTGTCTTCATTCATTAGGGAAAGATGAACAGAATGAATGGAAATTATGAAAAAATGATTCAGTGAGATAATGCCGTTGATTTATTTTTGCTGGTTGACATTGTAGGTCTGGATGGAGATTCAGTGTTTGAATTGGATGAATTAGATTCAAGGCAAATTATCACCTCTAATTATGCAGTTTTAGTTGATATTTTGGTCAGAGTTTAGTAGGTAATTACGGATATTTTCTTAGATTTGTCACATTTTGTCCCCAGTTTAATTTATTCACTTAGACTTGAAATACACAGATTTTAAAAAAGAAAAAGAAAATGTTTGACAACCGTTTCATCCAAAAAAATATGTACATATGTATATATATATGCATTTATAAAATAGTAAGGCCAACTGATAACATTATAGAAAAAGCCATTTAAAAATTGTGACTGTCCAGTCAGAACATGTTTAAACTGAAGTTAATTAAGTTAGAATCTGCCAAGCGGCCCTGTGAGTGTGCATGTCAGCTCTTTTTGTTCATTTATATCCTCTCCCTGTCTTTCTTTCTATGTAGATTAAACTAATAGGAGACATAATGTGTTCATTTATTCTCTCCAGCTGTCCAGATCTATTCTCTATCTCTTTGACACACACATACATTAATACGAAGCCTGCATATCATGCTATAGTCGGCACATTGTCCATACATCGGCCAGTAAGCATGCATACATCAGTGTGGGTTTGTGTCAGTTCCATTGCGCCTGTGGCCACTGAAAAGCCATAATACATTAATCTCTTCTCAACCCAGAAAGAGTGTGATATCTTAGCAAATTGCATAATTGTGAGAGTAGGCAATTCTTTGTATGATTTAATAGGAATCCCTTTGCCATCCTCTGATGACTTTCCTACTGGGGCCCCACTTTCCAACCTGCACATTGGTTAATATGTGCGCATCATATATGTATTTCTAATGATCATTCTGTCACATTCTTTGTTACTCTGACACACACAGACACACACACACACACATATATATATATATATATATATATATATATACATATACATTCATACTTCAGCATTCACATATACTTGAACTCTGTACATACATTGGTTAATAAGCATGCATACAACAGTTGGTGTGTCAAGCCTTTGTAACCCTCTAACCAAAAAAACACCCACGCTACATTAACCTCTGCTTTTATTCTCTGTCCACTAAGTCTATATTCATATCACTCATATAAATATGTCACTGATGTGCTGTGTTTATGCTGCAACCTCCACAATGCATGTTACTGTAAGTGTGACTGCATGGCTCTTAACCTTGACATGAAACTGCTTAAGATTGCCATTATTTTTAACGGCCACCTGTGTATGAACCAAAATCAAGCTTTTATGTTTTATTTGCACTAGCAAGATGAATGTAGTATCTACAACACTGACATTGAACTGTTCTGCATCTGCAGTGGAATGAAAAGTTTCTTATTTGAAAGGAAGAAACATCAGTATTCGTTATGTTTGCTCTCAAGGCAGGATTAATAAACCAACATGTAATTTAACATATGGGTCAATGCCTCCAGCTAGTTTTGGGCTTATAAAAATGCATTCGATTAGGAAATTATGATGCATTGTGATGTTGCATGCTGACTGGCAACATCCAAATACAAGGTTATTTTGGGGATGAGTGTATTTTTAAGGCAGGTTGGGAAAACAACACCATATTTAAAGAGTCTGTCTTTGAATATAGTGTTGTTTTTAATTGATAAAATAAGAGAGAGTACGAGACATTTAGTAAGCTACATATGTTAAGTAATACCTCAATTTAGTTTTTTACGTAGCACTTTACACACAGTACAGTCAATCCAAAGTGATTTACACAGAACGAACAATGGAACTAAATAAAGGAGACAACACAAGGATGAAATAAAGAAAAAACTGAAGCAGGTTTAACGTAATAAAAATATTGTGGTTATTCCAGAAGGGTTATGGGAAGGTGTTGTGATATGAGATACGAAGCAGCGTCTTAAGGGGCCCGACCTGTCCATGTGGTTTACAGTACTGACTCTGGACATTCTTACAATCTGTAGCTGTTGTTGCTTTTTCTTGCTGAAGTTGCCAGAATGGCCAGAATGCCTTTTGGGCAGCAAGACTTTCAGCATGCATTAGTTTTGTCACCTCAAGCTTGCCGTCTCCCTATAGGGAACTATATTCTGTGGACTTCATGCTTCCCTAGCTGTGTGACCTTTTACATATACATATGATCTCTACTGTCAGCGCTTTCCAACCCAATGTTCCCACCATGGTGTACTGTGTCTTAACCAGTAATAGCCCAAGGCTCTGTGGAGTTAACTCTACAACTTTTCTCTCTGCCTACTTCTCCCTATAGGAACTCTGTATTTTATTAGTGTCCCTTTACTCGAATCAAGATTTTGCTTATCTTACAATGATTCTTGTTAGCATTTTCTCATCTAGTCTCTTTTTGGCCATTATAGCTTGAATAACCACAGGTGGACATGTCCTGTGGTGGTTAGTTGGAATTTCTTTCATATTCTCATGAAAGCAAATACATGCTGTTTGCTTCTTTATGTGTTTTTTTTTAACATATTTGTTCTGGTACAACTGGTACAAATAAACTGTGAGCCTGCTCTTGTTATACTAAATTACTCCAGTGCCAAATCACTAGATACTAATGCTGTACTGATGTTCACTGTCAAAACAAGCGTTTTAGTGATGCCATTGTTCAAATAAAAATAAAAATGTCTCATATAGTGTTAAGAGAAACTTGTGCTCACCTGTAGTCACGGTGTAATAAAACAAAATACAAAAATGTTAAAAGAAAATTATAATGAGACTGCAGCAAGAAATGAAATGCATGAGGAAAATTGAGTACCTCTGATTTTTCGTCTTTTCTATGTCCTTGGTTGATCTATTGTTTTCTTGTCCTTGGGTACCTGAGTGAGTCTGAGCGAGAGACAAAAACAGCAGAGTACTTGATGGTCCACCATTGCACCACTTCAGAATGTACCATCAGTTGGACAGATGAAGAGGACACACGCATACTGCATACTGCATCATGCATATACGCACACACCAACACACAAACGTTATCCTATGAAGAGAATCTAAACGTTGAGTGTCCACAAGGAAACACTTCAACCCTCGGTCAGTGCTCTGTACATACAAGAGAGAGAAAGGACATGAGGACATTGCAATTGTACCCAAAACCTATTATGTTGTTTACAATGATTAATACTGAGGGCTTCATGACATTGGTAGATATGGACTGAATGTTTTACTCTTGTGCAGTTGAGAAGAATGCTACAGTACAGTGATTTGGAAGATCAAATGTAACAAATGTAACAAATATATACAAACCCATTTTAGAAAACCATTTGCAGTATTTTTTGACAAGCATTTGTTGGGTTTAGAGGTGAATAGCAGCATCAATGAGTACCATGGATCCTATTTAGACTTTTAAAATATTTTACATAACAGATGTGGACACTTGACAGTGTTGCTCAACTAATGCAATCACCACACAAATTGGGTGGATGTGACAACGTATAATGCAATACAAATCAACAATTCACAATTTTCAGCATATTAAAATGACTTAACATGTAATTAACAGTTAATTAGTTAACAGTTTAAATAATTTACTATTGAGCATTATATCCTTCAGGAAATATTTATTGCAAGACTGTTGTTACTGGGATTTATTTTATTTTATTTTTTTGTATCTGTGCATTTGTTTGAAAATCTACCACATTGTCTACACTTGGAAATGCAGCTGTAGTCTGAAAGACTGTTATTTTATTTTATTTTGTTTTATTTTTTATTTTTTTATTGTTGTTCTCCCCTCAGCAGCACACACAATTCTCTGGACTTTATCAGTTTTCCAACCAAATTTCCAATCACATTTATCGGTTTATTTGTCTGGATTTGCACAATTGCTGAAAGTCAGGAAAAAGGAAGGGAGGAGACAGTGAGAGAACACGCATCAAAGGTCATGAGCCGGCTTTTAACCCAATCAAGCATTAGGAGTACATGATCCTCGCCTTATCCCACAGAGCCACCAGGATGGCCTTGTTGCTCATGTTTTTTTTTTCTCCCTTATCAAAACACATACATACATTTCTCTCATTCTAATAGGATGACTGGAGGGCTAGCCTTTAACAGCAATCAGACATGTTCACTAGATAGGCCTTCCTGTGCATGTGTGATTTGTTGTGTCTTCAGGTGTGGCCTTCAGTGATAATCATAATCATACTCCTATTGCCTATTGCCAAGCATTAGTTTTAGCTGCAATTATAGATTAATGCTGATGTATAGATGTATGCATTACATGAGCGCTTTCTTATTCTCCCTCTCTCTTACACACTTGCACGCACGTGAATTACACACACCAAGGCCTCCAGGCCCACAGGGACATAACGGACAATCAGCCTGACAATCACAGCTGAGCTCTGATTGATGCATACACACACAATCTCAGACACACAAATGCAGTAAAGCCAAGGGCTTGATCCCCCACACCCTACTCAGACACACAACCACACATACACACACATTAAAAAAAAAAGCCCCTCATTGGATGAATAAATAGGAGTATGGAATGTTTTTTATAATTTCAAATCACTGTGCCTTCA